>NW_025193466.1:0-3931 GCF_004010195.1 Chiloscyllium plagiosum | reverse complement strand
CATCACATCCACACTGACCCTCAGAGACTCCCACCCTAGACATGTAATGCTGCATTTCCCATGGATAATCCACCAAGCCTGCACTTACCTGATCACTATGGGCAATTTAGCTTGGATAATCCATCCAACCGGTTTATCTTTAGATAGTGGGAGGAAACCAGAGCAACCAGACGAAACCCATGCAGATAATAACAACCAGGTGATCATCTCTTTCTTATTTCCCAGTTCCACCCAAATAACTTCACTGGACGCACTCCCATGAATATCCTCCCTAAGCACAACTATAATGCTATCCCTGATCAAAAACACCACTCCACCTCCTCTCATGTTCCCCTTTCTATCCTTGCTCTTGCATCGATACACTGGAACAATAAGATGCCAGTCCTATCCATCCCAAAGCCTCGTTTACATAATGATCATGATATCCCAGTGCCACGTTCAAAACCATACCCTGAGTCCATCTGTCTTTCCTGTCAGGCCTCTTGCATTGAAATAAGTGCCGTTTAACTGGTCAGTCATACCTGGTTCTGTGCCTTGCCCTTGCTTGCCTTGACTGTTTGACTTCTGAACTGTACCAGACTCAGACTTACCTCTTTTCTCATTATCTCTTTGGGTTTACCCACACGCCCTCACTGGTCTAATGCCTCCCAACTAGCACCAGCAAATCTCCCTACCTGGATAGTAAAAACCTTTTAATTCAGGTACAATCCATCCTTCTTGTGCACGTCAACTCGACTCCTGAGGAGATTATAATGATCCAAAAATGTGAATCCTACACCAGCTCCTTAGCCACTCATTCATCCCCTCCATCCTGCTATTCCTCCTCTCACTAGCATGTAGCTCCGCGAGTAATCCAGATATTAGGACCAACGAGGACCTACTTTTCCAGGCTAATTTCCAGGCTAATTCTCTCGGCAGGACCCCATGCTATCCACTTCCTATGTCATTGGAATCAATGTGCAACGAGCTCGCCGTGATCATTCTCCCCTTTGAGAAAGGTCTGCTCCCTCTCTGAGACATCCTTGACCCTGGCACCAGGGAGGGACCACCCCGTTCTTATGTCTCACTATCAGCTGCAGAAACGGCAGTCTATGCCCTATACCAGAGAGTCCCTAATCTTCATTGATCACCTGGAAACTGATATACCTCTCCTTACGTTAGATTCAGTCTCAGAACCAGTACCTTGGTTGTCAGTGATATATTGGGAGAAAGTGAGGATTGGAAATGCTGGAGATCAGAGCTGAAAATGTGAGCTGAAAAAGCGCAGCAGGTCAGACAGCATCCAAGGAGCAGGAGAATCGACGTTTCGGGCAAGAGCCCTTCTTCAGGAATGAGGAAAGTGTGCGAAGCGGGTTAAGATAAAAGGTAGGGAGGAGGGACTTGAGGGAGGGCTTTGGAAATGCGATAGGTGGAAGAATGTTAAGGTGAGGGTGATAGACCGGAGTGGGGGTGGGGGCAAAGAGGTCAGGAAGAACATTGAAGGTTAGGAAGGTTTTGCCGAGTTCGAGGGTTGGGAGTGAGACAAGGTTGGGGGAAGGGAAATGAGGAAACTGGAGAAGTCTGAGTTCATCCCTTGTGTTTGGGGGGTTCCTAGGCAGAAGATGAGGCACTCTTCCTCCAGTCGTCGTGTTGCTATGGTCTGGCGATGGAAGAGTCGAAGGACTGGCATGTCCTTGGTGGATTGAGAGGGGGAGTTGAAGTGTTGAGCCACAGGCTGGTTTGGTTGGTAGGTCCAGGTGTCCCAGAGGTGTTCTCTGAAATGTTCCGTAAGTAGGCGGCCTGTCTCCCCAATATAGAGGAGGCCATATCGGGTGCAGCGGATGCATTGGATGATGTGTGTGGAGGTGCAGGTGAATTTGTGGCGGATATTGATGGATCCCTTAGGGCCTTGGAGGGAAGTAAGGGGGGAGGTGTGGGCGCAAGTTTTGCATTTCCTGCGGTTGCAGGGGAAGGTGCCGGGAGTGGAGGCTGGGTTGGTGGGGGGTGTGGACCTGGCGAGAGAGTCACGGAGGAAGTGGTCTTTTCGGAACGCTGAAATATATCCCTGGTGGTGGGGTCCGTTTTGAGTTGACGGAAATGACGACGGATGATACGCTGTATATGGAGGTTGGTGGGGTGGTGGGTGAGGACCATTGGGGTTCTGTCCTGGTGGCGATTGGAGGGGCGGGGCTCCAGGGCAGAGGAGCGGGAAGTGGAGGAGATGCGGTGGAGAGCATCGCCAATCACGTCTGGGGGGAAATTGCAGTCTTTGAAAAAGGAGGTCGTCTGGGTTATACGGTATTGGAACTGGTCCTCCTGCGAGCAGATACGGCGGAGATGAAGGAATTAGGAATATGGGACGGCGTTTTTGCAGGGGGCAGAGTGAGAGGAGGTGTAGTCGAGGTAGCTGTGGGAGTCGGTAGGTTTATAGTAAATGTCCGTGTTGATTCGGTCATGCGAGATAGAAATGGAGAGGTCTAGAAAGGGGAGGGAGGAGTCTGAGACGGTCCAGATAAATTTGAGGTCGGGGTGGAAGGTGTTGCTAAAGTGGATGAACTGTTCAACCTCCTCGTGGGAGCATGAGGCAGCGCCGATACAGTCATCGATGAAGTGGAGGAAAAGGTGGGAGGTGGTGACAGTGTAGTTGTGGAAGATGGACTGTTCCACATATCCTACAAAGAGGCAGGCATAGCAGGGGCCCATGCGGCTGCCCATGGCTACTCCTTTGGTTTGGAGGAAGTGGGAGGATTGGAAAGAGAAGTTGTTCAGAGTGAGGACCAGTTCAGTCAGTCGAATGAGGGTGTCAGTGGAAGGGTACTGGTTGGTACGGCGGGAAAGGAAGAAGCAGAGGGCTTTGAGTCCTTCGTAATGGGAGATGGAGGTGTACAGGGACTGGATGGCCATGGTGAAGATAAGGCGTTGGGGACCGAGGAAGTGAAAACCATAGAGGAGGTGGAGGGCGTGGGTGGTGTCCCGAACATAGGTGGGGTAGTTCTTGGACTAAGGGGGACAGGACCGTGTCGAAGTAGGCAGAGATGAGTTTGGTGGGGAAGGAGTAGGCTCAGACAAAGGGTCGGCCGGGGCAGTCAGGTTTGTGGATTTTGGGCAGGAGGTAGAAACGGGCGGTGCGGAGTTGTGGGACTATGAGGTTGGAGGCGGTGGATGGAAGATCCCCTGAGCTGATGAGGTTCTGGATGGTCTGGGAGATGATGGTTTGGTGGTGGGAGATGGGGTCATGGTCAAGTGAGCAGTAGCAGGACGTGTCCGCATTTAGCCTCAGCGGTGTAAAGGTCTGTATGCTAAACTAGCACTTTCCCCTCCCTTGTCTGCCGGTTTGATAGTGAGGTTGGGGTTGGAATGGAGGGAGTGGAGGGCTGCACGTTCCGATGGTGAGAGGTTGGAATGGATGAGAGGGGTAGAGAGGTTGGGGCAGTTAATGTCGCAGCGGCAGTTGGCTATGAAGAGATCGAGGGTAGGTCAGAGGCCAGCACGGGGTGTCCAGGTGGATGGGGTGTGTTGGAGGCGGGAGAAGAGGTCATCAGAGGGCGGGCGAGAATCCTGGTTGAAGAAGTAGGCATGGAGGCGAAGGCGGCGGAAAAACTTATCGATGTCACACCGAGTGTTGAACTCATTAATCTGAGAGCATAGGGGAATGAAGGTGAGGCCTCTGCCTCGGACTGATCTTTCATCCTCAGAGAGGGGTAGTTATGGAGGAATGGTGAAAACATGGCAGAGCTGGGAGCTAGAACCTGGTATGGGACTAAAGCAGGAAGTGGGGGCGGGGTTAGGTGTGGGGGCGGGAATCGGTGCAGGGACGGAGATCGGCGTGGGGGCGAGTTTGGCGTGCGAACGGCTAGGCGTGTCAGTGCTTTATTCCCATGAGAATCTATGGCCACCTTCATTTTCCAGAGCATTTTCTTTGTTTGAGATGGGAATAGCCACAGGAGACTAC
>NW_025193465.1:2073-3930 GCF_004010195.1 Chiloscyllium plagiosum | reverse complement strand
AACCACCTTTAATTCCCTGACTCAACAGAGACAATCGACCTTGCAGCTGTACTGCTACCTGATAAACAAATTCTTTCCTTGCATGGGAATATCCTTCTCTTTGCAAGGACCTATTGTATACTTATCAGCTACTAACCAACACTATCCGGACACTACGTCGCTGGGCAAAGTGACTTGGGTTGCTCAAATTCCTACAATTAACAGTTTGCTAATTGTTAAATGATTGTAAACTATATAATTATACAACTCTCTGTTTCTTGTCGGAGTGACTTGTGACCATTAGGTCGACTTGGCTCTTCCCGTGAGCTCCCAAATAGACAGTCAATAACCCAAGGTTTGTGTGTCATGATTACTTATCCAATATGGACTACTACGAGCAAGCCACCCACAGCATAATCCACTTCCATCCCCAACATGGATCAAGAGGTCATCCTTTTTTGCCAGAGAAGTAAATGTCTCAAGCTCAGGAAACAAAGCCTGTCAAACATTAACAGGCACAGATCTAGACCAACCTTTTCCAGAGTCTGCCCCTTCACCTCGATTGACTTTCTTTTTCCCTCAGCTCCTACAGGCCAACAGCTGAACCCAAGGATGAGAAAAGAAATGGGAAAGAGGGCGAGAAAAGAGAGCGCGGTACTCCCAGATGATAAACAGAGGAAGGAAGTTGCAGTCTGGACTGAAGCTCAATCTTCATTCAGAGAGAGAGCAGCAACAGCAACTTCAGAAGCTCATGGTCGACCTTCCATATTCAGACAATGCGGGGGGGGTCTCTGATTGGCAGGAGGACCAGGCCCCTTCCGGTCCTCCAGGAATTCCAAAAGATTGGTCTCCCCGTCCATCAGAACGACGAGGGGCGGGGCCCCATTCCGAGCTCACACATGCGCACCATGAACACTGCTCACGGCTAATAGAGAGGTGTCTGGACCGCATGGGATTGTGGGCACTAAATCAGCCATTAAAGAGATGAAATCAAGAGTCCCATATGCCGTCGTTACCGTCCTTTTTTATGTGTTAATGACGAAAAGGTCAAGAGCTAATCTTTAATCGATTTTCGATTGATACACTGAGTGAAACACTACAGGTGTTTAACTCTCTATTTCCAGTTCAGTGTCAGTATAACACTCTTTATCTGTCCTCAAGTAAGGACCGAATCAAAGCCCGACGTCTGTTCCACCTGAACGTTGATTTTTTTTTTAGTTTGCAGTTTCCAACCCTCCGTTTCAATCATTTATTAAAAGTTACTCGTGGTACATGAGCATCGCTGGCTGGCCAGCATTTAGTTCCCCTTGAGAAGGTGATGGTGACCCGCCTTCTTCAACTGCTGTGGTCCACAGTGTCCTTTGGGTGGGAATTCCAGGATTTAGACCCAGCAACACTGAAGGAACAGCAATATGTTTCCAAGTCAAGACGGTGAGTGGCTTGGAGGGGTACTTGCAAGTGGTTGTGTTCCCAAGTATCTGTTGCCTGATCCTTCTCGATGGAAGTGGTTGTTGGTTTGGAAGGTATTTTCTCAAGATATTTGGAAAATTTCTGTGTTGTGTCTTGTAGATCGTACACACTACTGCTTCTGAACAGTGGGGCAGAGGAAGTGGATGTATGTGGAGATGGTGCCAATCAAGCAGACGATTTTGTCCTGGATGGTATCAAGCTTTTTGGATGTTGTTGAAGCTGCACCCATCCAAGCTGGTGGGAGAGTATTCCATTACACTGCTGACTTGTGCCTTGTAGAAGATGGACAGGGTTTGGGGAGTCAGGAGGTGAGTTACTCGCCATAGTATTCCTGACCGGTTGCCTGCTCTTGCTGCCATTGTGTCTGTGATTAGTCTAGTTGAGTTTCTGGTCAATGGTAAACCCCAA
>NW_025193465.1:0-1561 GCF_004010195.1 Chiloscyllium plagiosum | reverse complement strand
CCTGTCCATTCTCTCTCACGCAACCCTCTGTACCCCTGTCGTTTCATTCCTCAGCCCCTGTCCAGTCCGTCTCCCCACCTATCTATTCTCTCTCATCCCGCCCTCTGTCCCATGTCCATTCTTCCATCCATTCTCTCTCTCTCGCTCCCCCCACCATCTGCCACCCCACCCATTCTCTCTCCCCTGAAATATACCAGGCTCGGAGTCAGAATTGGGGTTCAATGACAGAGTTTATTGCACAAGGTAATAATGTGGCTCCGGGGAGAGATAGACACCAACAGCACAGTGTCAGCTGCGAGACTTCTCTTTACCCGGAACACACGTCACGAAACTTTTATACATCTTGTGATACAATCGGTCAGGGATGAGATTATTGTCTTTATAACATGATTTGTTTATGGTAATCCTTGTAGAATCATTGATGGTTTCGGTACAGTCTTTGTCAGTTCCAGCACAGCCTTTGTTAATTTCCGCACAGTGGTTGTCAGTTTCAGTGCAGACATTGTCCATTTCAATGCCTGCATGGAAATCCATTGTTGTAGTAATGGGCGCTAATTGCTCTTCCTGAGAAGGAGGATTCCTGCAGCCCTGGCTATTAGCATTTGGTATTGAGTCTGTATCAAGCTGTTAGCACTTCGAGAAGAGGTGATGGCCAGACCCAGACACTTCGGCGGGCAGTGTTCATTACTCATGTGTATTCTCTCCCCCCACCCGCCTTAAACTAATCACCTGGGTTGTGAGTCCATTGTGCTAACATTCTGGTGGCCCCAGGCAATGTCTGTATCTGCTCTGCTGTTTCTCTCCGTATTGTGATCCGGCGGCCATCTTGTGTGTCAAGTTGGCCAACTGATGGCTCAGTGGCCATCTTGTGTATCCGTGAGCCTAGTGTCACCCTGCCCTGTGCCATCTCCCACTTCACCACGCCCACCCTCTCTCCCCCGCCCAATTTCTCTATCAATCCCACTCATTCTCTCTCTCTGTACCCCCTACTCTCTCTCGACCTCCACCCTCTATCCCCCGGCCATTTTCTCTCTCTCTGTCCCCCATCCATTCGGTCTCTTTTCTCCCCAGCCCCCATCACACCCATCCTTTCCCGAGCCTTGAACAATCTTTGACCGCTGTATCAAACCCTTCAAAGGACAGAGAGAGGGAGATAATGGATGGTGATGACTCTACCTGGGAGTCAGGAGGGGTGAGAGATGGCTGATCTTCAAAATTGAGAATACCTAAAATGATATATTCAGAAACATCATTTAAGTCAGAAAGCACGTTCACGTTTTTTGAAACAGCTGCTGAAATTTTTCTGAAACTTTCACTGAAATAAGCGCAGTCAGGCCACTGCTCAGGAGAGGCTGGAAGGGGTGGATGGGCGAAAGTGAGCACTGCGGATGCTGGGGAGTAGATTCAAGATTAGAGCGGTGCTGGAAAAGCACAGTCGGCCAGGCAGCATTCGAGGCTTTTGCCTGAAACGTCTATGTTCCTGCTCCTTGGATGCTGCCTGACCTGCTGTGCATTTCCAGCACCACTTTGATCTTGAATGTAAGGGGTGAATGGCCTAGTC
>NW_025193464.1:0-3930 GCF_004010195.1 Chiloscyllium plagiosum | reverse complement strand
TGAGGATGGTCAGTACTGTGTGTGAATAATCCTATGGCCTGAGGATGATCAATAGTGTGTATGAAAAATCCTGTGGCCACTGATGTGGTGGTTTTGGATGAGCAGCTGGTTGATCCTCTCCCTCCAATTTCCCTCCCTCTCTCTGTAAACCCCTCCAGCTGCAGCAATCCGTACTGGCTTTGTAACACCGTTCAGGTCCTGGCCACTCTCTGTAACACTCTCACCACTTCCAGCACCTTCATCTCTCTCTGTTCCTGTCACGTCATTAAACCCTGACAATGATTCACGTTCCACCTGCCCTCCTCCTGCGAGGAGGGCAGGTAGAACCCTTTGCGATTCCTTTAAAACTTACTCTTAAAGCACGCTCTCACTTCTGGATTTTAAGCATGTTTTGCTGATCTTGTTTGCCTCATAATCTAATATGATCCATTTTGTCCTGAGTGAGGGACAGGAATGAGTTTCTTGTTGAGGTTTTGTCTGTTTTGATGGAATGTACTTGTTTTGAGTGACTCACACTGTTCCTTCTAGTGTTTCCACTGTTCATTTACAGATACATGTTCCAGTCTGTTTAGTCTGTTTACCTTGGTCACTTCTCCTGTCAAATACACAATTGGCTATTTTTGTTTTTCATTGTAATTTGTCCTTTCTGTGATTCACTCTAAAACTTTATATTTCTTTAAACTGCACTTTATCACAACTTCCCAGAGGATCTCTCCAGGTGACATTACTCATTCACTAAGCTTCATCACACAACCATCGATCTGATATAGTTATGTCCCTAGCCAGTTGCACAATGTGTTATTCAAAGAAACACTGAAAAAAAAATATCTGTACTCCCCTTCCACTATCACTGTTGTCAGTGTGATTGTCCCAGATTATGCGAATATTGAAGTTTCCCAAAATTATCACAATATCTTTGTTAAAAAATTCCAATTAATTCCTGTTTAATGCAGTGATGTGCAATGAAATGCTGTTCGGTGGCTAAAAATGTTCTACTTATTCTGTCCTTGGCAAGTAGTAGCCAGAATTTACATTCCGACTCTACTTCATGATCTGCGGCCAAATGCTTTCTCTGTAATGCCTTTGTTATCCATTATAGTTCTCGTTGCGCATTTTGCTTGAGTTTCCGCAAGGTTGTGAGCTATTTAATACTTATGTTCGCCCTGTAACCATGTTTCCCTGGTGTCTAAATTTCTTTTATCTCTGTGTCACAAATCCATCTACCTTATTGCAGAGACCTTGTCCATTCGAAAAAAAGACATAATTTACTCTTTCCCACAATGTCCTGTCACATACCTATTCGCTGATGTACAGGCTAAGTTAAACTCTGTCCCTTTTGGTTCCTTCCTGCTTGTCTTCAGAAACATTCCCATGCTGTTCCAATGCTTCACATTTTCTCTTTGGATTTGGAAAGCTCCTTTCACCTGAACCCTGTCCCTGCATCCTCTCTGTCAGTTTAAAGCCCTGTCCATAAACCTACCGACAGGTATGGGATGTGGGTGTGTCTGGCTGACCAGCCTTTCTTGCCCAGCCCTAGCTGCCCTTGAGCTGAGTAACTTGGTTGGCCATTTCAGAGGGTCATTGAGAGGCAAACACTTTGTTGTGGTTATGTAGTGCAGACCACGTCAGATGTGTAGATGTCCATCTCTGAAGGACAAGTGTTTGGGTTTTTTGTACATCAGCAATGGTCTCATACTTACATGTGGATTGTTAATTACTATATTTAAAATTATTGATTTCAAATTCTACCATTTCTGATGGTGGGATTCAAACCTTTCTCCCCTGTACATTAGCTGAGGTTTTGGATTCATGCTCGAGCAGTTATACCACTCGGCCATCACTTCACCTGCTCGATGGTTGCCCATCCCTGAACACTGACATCAGTGCATCATGAAGCTAAACCTGTTCTTCCAACACAATTGTTTGATCTTGATAACTTGCTGCACTCTGGTGATATCATTCAGTCTCTGTCCATGTGGTATCCCTCACTGTGTGGGTCTAATTGCTGCCTCTGTCAGTGTCTCTCGCTCAGGATCTCCAGATACTGAGCCAACAGAATTCTCCACTCCAGAGAGACGCAGCAGCACAGGCCAGGGATGGAAACTGAGATTTTCCAGATCTCTGTGTGATACAGTGCCATTTTCCATGTGTAACCCTCACAGCATTAGTCTAATTTCCTATTCTGTATATCTGTCTGTCTCCTACACGTACTCAGGAAGGTCCTGACTCAATAGACTTCCCAACTGCTGGGTGTCTCGTCAATCATCACATTGAAGATGGTTGGTCACCCAGAGAGACAAAGAGCAGGGGGATCTGGAGCCTTCAATAAATCCTGGAGTGAGGTAAGATTACTCACAGTGCACAGGGCAGAGAGCAATGAGAGGGCTCCAAACATCAGCTAACAGGACATGACATAGATACAGTGCTGGAGGGGGAGCACAATACAGACATACCCCAGGCTCAATCACTGCCCGTAATGTAAGGTCTGTTGTACTAAGACTAACTACACTGCAACACTGAATCTATGTCATATCTTGGTGACCAATGTCTTCAATAATGTTTTAAATCCTATAACAGTTGCTATCTTTGTAACCTCCTCCCTTCCTTATAGTCACTTCACTAATTTGAAACGTACTGCATTCTAGCCTACCATCCCTATCGCTGTAGCTTGCTTCAGTGTCTACAACATTCCTTATCTCAGTAGTCTCCTCCTCTTTAACTGGATACAGAGTCATGTAGCACGGAAACAGAACCTTCACTCCAACTCATCAATGCTGACCATGATTCTTATACTAAACGTGTCGCATATGCCTGTGTTTGGCCCTTATCTCTTCAAACCTTCTCCTCTCCATGTATCTCCCCAAATGTCTTTTCCATGTTGTAATTGTACACGTTTCTCCCATTTCCTCTGGCGGCCCGTTCCGTCTATGCACATCCTCTGTGGCTAATGTTGCTGCTCAGCTCCCTCTTTAAATCCTTGCTCTCTCACCCCCTGTTTATACCCTCTAGCTTTGGACTCACCTACCCTTGGCTTTCCACCTTACTGAGGCCTCGCATGGTTTTATAAACCTTTAGAAGGTCAATCCGTAGTCTCCTCTGCCTCAGGCAAATCTTTAGGACAATGTTACAAATGTCTCCAATTCATGTCAACGCTCTGGACAATGAAGGAAAATGCGTCAAATACTGCTTTCACCACCCTGTCCAACTGCAATGTCACTTCCAAGGAACAATGTAACTGCATCACTTGGTCTCTCTCTGTTCGACAACACTGTCCAGGGCCAAACCATTAACTGTGTTAGTCCTCCCTGGTTTGTCTCAACAAAACCCAACACCATACGTCAACTGCATCTTTCATTCCTTGGTCCACTGGCCCCGTTGTTCACGAGCCCCTTTGATAACCATATTCACTGCACGATGCTATTAATTTGATCATCTGCAAACTTACTAACAATGACTCCTATATTCTCAATCAAATCGTTTATGTAGATGACACATATCAGTGGACCCAGCCCCGATCCTTATAGCACACCGCTGGTCACAGGCCTCCAGTCTGAGCAACAATCCCCTTCCACCACCCTCTGTCTCCAACTGTCAAGCCAATTTTGTATCCAGTTGGCTAGCTCTCCCTGATCCCATGTGATCTAACCTTCTGAACCAGTATATCATGCTAAACTCTGTCAAAGGTCCTGCTGACTTATTGTAGACAATGTATGGTCACCACTTCACAAAAGCAATCAAGTTAGTGAGACCTGACTTTGTACTGACTAGCTTTCATCAATCCTTGCCTTTGCAAATGCATGTAACTCCTGCCTGGCAGAATCACTTCCACAACCTACCCATCACTGACATCTGGCTAATTGGTCTTTAGTTCCCGAGCATTCCATCAACGCGTTTCTTAGAAAATGGACCAAAACTATATTCTTGTCATAG
>NW_025193463.1:0-3930 GCF_004010195.1 Chiloscyllium plagiosum | reverse complement strand
TGGCATTAATGTGCCGCTGTGTTTTTTCAGGAATAGGAAGACAAATGGGATGAGCGACGGAAGAGAGAGTTAGGGAGAGTGCGAGGGAGAGACATCTTCAAGAACTTTTGGGTTTAAATCCTGATACATGAAACGCAGAAATATCAGAGAACTAAATTCGATAGAAAACAACTCATCACCTTGGAGAATATTATGTGAAAACGATTAATTTCTTACCGTGTTTCACCAAAATGCCTTTGAGAAAACTGACCGCCATGATGTGGATTCAAGCCGAATTCGCTGCAATCACAATGCAGAATACGAACTATTGAACGGTTACAGCATTCCACAGACAACGCTTGCAAACTGCAACCAGTATGGTAGTGGAGGAAATGTCAGGAAGAATGTATAATATCAAGACTTCGCGACAGGCATGTGGGAACACAGAATGTACCGAATCTTTAACCTTAGCGTCCCCAGAGACTGTAGAGATTCCATGAATGAGAGTATTGAAGAATGGGATGAATGAAACTCTCCAAACTCTTGGGACAGTGCAGGATATTGTTGAAATGTATGCTTCAATAGCATTATAGTTTAACATCGGCTACTTCATCACTTTGCCCACACAAGGCAGTACCAACTGCTGCATGCAATCACACATAATCCCAGGTCCGGACCCGGAATCAGATAAACTGTGTGAAGCATGCACGAAGATCCATTCGGAAATTGGGATGGAAAGACGAGAAAGAGGCGCATGTATTTCCGAGGTTGGGACAGCTCCTGGTCAAAAGCGGGGCGGAAGGAAATACTTTCCCCCATTTATAATATTATGACCATGAACAGTACATGTTGCTGAGAATGCCGTTTGGCGCATCTCAAGCGTGTGGAGACTTTAACTTTGGGGTGGCAAGGTTCGAAATTTCATTTTCCTGTTTGGATCAGTGTTTTTGACATTGTCAGTAGGATCTGCTTTTGTCTCATCAGCTCAGAATCAGCTTCTTGTTCCCAGTAAATACTGCAACCTGGAGAAGGTGGTGCTGTGGTTTTATAATAAACTCGTCATCCGTGGGAACTCACACACGGAACTGGTAATGTTAAAGTTCGACGAATAAAACCTGGAATGAAAGCCTGACCTCAGGAACAGAGAACATGCCTTTAATTTCCTGCAATCCATTCATGCATATCGCTTATGCAGGGGATGCCACCATCTTCACCCAATCCGGCCTACTTGTGACTCCAGGACCTGAACAGCATAGCTGACCCCTAATCCGAAAATGACGACCGTGTGGGAAAGCAGGCCGTTCGGCCCTTCCCGTCGACACCATCCCTTCGAACCGCATCCTATCAGATCCACACTCCATACCAATTCCTTTCCCCTTCATTTTCTATGGCTGATCCCAGTAACCTGTACACCTTCAGACTGTGGGAGGAAACTCACACAAGCAAAGAGAGAATGTGAAAAATGCACACAGTCACATGAGTTTGGGATCGAATCCATGTCTCTCATGCAGCGAGACAGCAGCGAATCACGAAGAACAACAAATGCTGTCCTGAGCAGCGACATCCACACCCTGTGGGTATATCGGGAAGAATAAAAACACGTTCACAACATGGACAACGGGACTTGTGTCTGCGTGGACATGAGTTGAACCTATCATTCTTCCTGGGTAGATACAAGGACACCGATATCACAGATAAACCAGCGCAATGCGGAATTCAATTATCTGCTGAAGTGGAAACTTATCTACTCAGTAAAACTGGGGACAGACTATTCAACAGTCCCGTGTGTGGGAAGGGCTTAATAAGCAGAAGAACCTCCAATGTAACCAGCAAGATTACATATCCCAGAAAGAGATCAATTAAACTGTCAACGCTGCTGTTAATCCAAACCAGCTGCCAGTTTAATAGTGTCAAAGTCATAGACTCACACAGCATGAAAACAGGCCTTTCACTCCTACCAACTCACACTGCACATAATGCCAAACTAAATGAGTCGCATCTGACGGCTCTTGTAACTGCTGAGGGTTAATAATGCCCTTGTGATATTATTACTGCATTGTTAATATGAATGTCCAGATATAATTCTATGGACATGGGTTCAAACCCTGGCATGGCAGATGCTGGAATTTTATTTAAATAAATACCTAGAGTCTAATGATGATGTTGAATCAGTTGTTATGGATCTGATTCATTAATTCCTGATAGGGAAGGAAACTGCCATACCTATCTGGTCTGGCTGGTATGTGACTCCAGATCCATAATATCGTAGTTTATTCTGAACTTTCCTCTGGGCAATAAATAATGTACTAGTCATGAATGAATAGCTTTTGTTAATCCCACTGAAAGTTTCCAATTCATTTATCGATCCAAATATCCTGTAACTATTGCAAATGTGCTTACATTCATCACTTCCTCAGGAAGTGAATTGCACACATAAACCATCCTCTGTTAAACAAAAAGCCTCTCATGTCTTATTTTAAACCCCTCTTTTCATTTTAAACATTTGCCCTCTCGTCTTGAAGTGCCCCTCCTTGAAGAAATGACAGTTACAGTTAACTCTAGCTGAACTCTCAAAAATTTATAAATTTCTATCAGGTCGCCTTTCAAATTCCAGTGTGTTTGCATGAAAATATTCTCAGCCTATCCAGCCTTTTGTTATAACACAAACCTTCCCCACTAGCCATACGCTGGTATCCCTGTTCTAAACCTACTCCAGCTGAATATTTTCCTTGCTATTAGTGGGCGACAAGAACTGGACACAATATTCCAGAAGAGGCATCACCCAATGTCCTATTCAACTTCAACATAACATACCAAATCCTACTCTCAAAGGACTGAGCAACGAAAGCAAGATGACAACTTTTTTAACCATTCTGTCTATATATGAAGCAAACTAAAAAGAATTATGTACTTGTATTCTGGCCTTCGTGTCCCACAACACGATGCAATGCCCGATCATTAATTGTATAAGGTAAAAACAATGACTGCAGATGCTGGAAACCAGATTCTGGATCAATGGTGCTGGAAGAGCACAGCAATTCAGGCAGCATCCGAGCTATAAGCCCTACTCTTATTTGATGTAGCAAAATGCAATACCTTCCATTTATCCAGACTGAACTCTATGTGACATTTTTCTGCCCAAAGACGCATTGGATTAAGAGCCTTCTGGAATCTTAGATCACCTTCTTTACAGTCTCCAATTCGGCTGTCCTCTGCAAGCTTATGAACCATAGCTTCTACGAGGTCTATTGTTTTCTCATATAGGTCAACGATTTTTAATTATTTGTCGTGGCCATCATTTAGCAGTTTGCAAATCATGTAACAATTAGTCATGTAGTTAACCATGAGGAAGAATGCCATAGACTGCAGGGGGATTGGAAACAATTGGCAAGAAAATATGCTGAAAGGAATTCAATCCAGTTAAGTGGGTGATAATGAATTTGGGGAGGAACAATGATAAAAGTGTGACTGTTAACAGTAATAAAAGAGAAATTGGAGTAGGCATTCACGAATGTTTGAAGGTGATTGGGCAAGGGATCAAGTCGTCTCGCGGGGTAAGAGATGCTTTATGTTCTTGACAGCAGGTGGGAACATAAGAGCAGGGAAATGATGCGGGAACTTTAGCAACTGCCTGGAACTTTAGCAACTGCCTGTTCAGAGAAGAGTCAGGGGACCGGCCACAAGTCTGGTCATTATGTTCATCTATTTTTTTCCGGAAGAATGATAAAATAGAAGATGGAGGGCGGAAAGAGACCATTTGGCCCATCAAGTCTGGATCAGCACTAAATCAGATCTTCGCTGACAATGCTTCAAGGCAGGCTGGCACGTTCCTTGGAGGGAAACTTGCAGATTGAGGTCATTCGATGCATAAGTCCAAAAGACAATAGAGCAGAAATTAAGCCATTCAGAGCAGTGAATCTGCTCTGCTTTCTGTCCTGCGAGCGCACCTTG
>NW_025193462.1:0-3930 GCF_004010195.1 Chiloscyllium plagiosum | reverse complement strand
TTTACCCATTTCAAGACATCTAGCACTTCCTCCGCTGTAATATGGAGATTTTGCATGATGTCACCATCAATTTCCCTACAGTCCTCTCTATTGTTTTACGATGTTCAAATACAGGGTAATGTTCACTTACATCAGACTCCTGCAATTGTTATTAACTTCTCTTCCAGAACCACCCCGAGTACAGTAGCAGACCGATGGTGAATATGTCTTCTCAGCAAAGGCTAAACAGGTTAAGACTCCATTCACTGGAGTTTAGAAGAATGAGAGGTGATCTAATTAAAACGTGTAGGATTCTTAAGGGATAAATGTTGAGAGGATAAATGTTCCCTCTCATGGGAAAATCTAGGATCATAGGCATTGTCTCCAAAAAAAGGTGCCAATTTAAGACTGAACTCAGATAGGGAGGAATTTCTTCTCTCAGAGCATTAAGGGTCTGGAACTCCTTGCCAAAGAGAGCTGTGAGGGAAGAGATTGTGTGTATATTTGAGGTTGACACGGTTTCTTGATCAGTATGGGAATCAAAATTCACAGGGAAAAGACAGGACAGTGGACCTCAGATCAGTCATAATTCTATTGAATGATGGAGCAGGATCAAGGGCCCAAACAGCCTACTTCCGTTCTTGTTACTTATGGTCTTACAGTCTTAACAGGACTCATGTGAATTCACACACAGACAATCAGGCTCTGGAATGAACTCACTTTTACAATTTGAGGTTGCATGAGAATATTCAGGTGCACAATTAACAAATGTGTCAGCAGCAAGCAAGCTGAAGAAATACTGGAAAAAGCAGTGTTAAAGACATGAAGATATTTGATATTGGTCACAGGGAACATGCATGTGGAGCTCAGCTTGGAGTCAAATAGGACCTTGAATTATGAACTGCCTGTTCTTCGCCCCCACTCAGAGAGTTGTCAGGGAGAGGGTTGGAATCAATGGCTAGGGAACATGGTTTATAGTGAGGGAACTGTAGGCAAGTCTTCAACCTTTCTCACGTTTAGATGCAGGAAACGGTTGCTTATCCAGGCTGGACAACAGCTAGAGGTAGTGGAGATATGAGGTGAGGAGCTGATGGTGAGGTACAGTTGGCTGCTGTCTGTGAACACTCTGAAAACTGGCATGTTTTACAGTAACAGGATGAATCCAAATGGGAACACAGTTGTGGGTTAGCCATGGTTCAACAAACTGATCGTTGAATGAAAAGATTGTGACAAAAGTCAATCCAATAGTGCAGTAGAGCTGTTAATCCAAGGGCCCCTCAAGCAGCCATGAAAAATTCCACTCCACTATTTGGAAGAAGGGAGTCATATCCCCATGACCTGACTAATTTCTATCAGATAATCAATATTAAAGCAATTCATCCAGGCATTTATCATATTGCTGTTTATGGGAGTTTGCAGTGTGCAAATTCATAGCATGTTTCCTACTTTACGACAGTAGTTACATTTTAAAAGAGCTTCTTCAGCTGCAAAATGCCTTGATGCATCATGAGATGGATAAAATGGTATAGAAGTGCAAACCTTTCTTTTGCAAACAAAATTTGATATGCAAGGCACTTCGTACCTGAAACATTGAAATCTGTACATTGCCAGATAGGCTGTACACATCTGAATAGAAAGGACTGATCACTAGTTGAGCTAACAGAGTGTGGACCAGTTGCTAACCTATTTTGTAGGAGTGGTTGCTTGTGCAAAGATAAATGCAGCGGACAGAAATGTGTACTTTCAATTGAGTTTGTTGTCTAACAGTAGCTCTGAATCACATGACAGTCTAATGAGATATTAAGTATTATGTAATAAACATATCCTGTTTGTCAAGATTAAGCCTTGCTTCTGCCAAAGACTTCATCCTACCCCACTTGATGTTGGAGGAATTGGGGACAGGGAATCTGCAGAAGGCATCTCAGTTGGTTCCACCATGCTAACTGAAGGCTCAATTTTGTTATGTATCCCAAAAACTTGCACACATCTTTCACAGCTCACATGCAGTTATTGACATTCATTCTTTCTGGTAATAAATGAAGTTTGCACTACATTATTTCCATAATTTAATAAAGTTTACATTCTGAGCAAATTGATGGCCTCAATGATTTAATTCTAAATCCATCTCCTTCAACATTCTAGTCTGAGATACAAATGCTACATTGTGCTGACCACAAACCACGTACCTTCGTATTGTATTTCATTCTTGCTACTTAGACTCTTTGATGCACTTCTCTTCCCCAAAATGACTGTCAGCAGAAGATATCCCTGACCCAGCAGCGGTTCAGCATTATCCTATAAGCAATACCAGGCGAAACCCATTCTGAGGCATTTTGTCACCTGTTCCAATGAGACTATTAGCATATACAGGATTCAAGTACACCAGTGAAGTACTAGACTTCAACTTGGCAATTGAGTGAAGCTGAAAGGGAGAAATACAATGGTTGTGAATCTGCTCATGAGTGAAAGTGGGTGAGTTATCTCACTCAATGATTGGATTACATGCCAGTTTCTGTGTCAGTGCGACACTGCCCATCTCTCCCCCCCTCCTCCTCTTCCTCCTCCTCCCTCCCCTCCCCTCTTCCTCCTCTCCCCTCTTCCTCACTGGAACAGAGATGGGTCTAATAACTTTAAGGCATAAAGTCGTCTGCACGTGGCTCCAATGGCAATGCAAGGTTTAAGAATACAAGGACTTGTGGGGAATCTAATAACATGATTACAGAAAAGCATTGAATAGAATGGCAGTAGGAATAATTAAATTCATTCTGTATAGACAATTGTTAAAAAAAAATGGCACTTCATATGAATCATGCTCAAACCCACAGCTATGCTCCTTGCAGGAAAGGTGTAAGATGAGAACTAAAGGTTTGAAGTGTCGGTGTTTCCAGATGATGCTGCTCAGAACTCTTGAACTGGAGTGCAAATTTGAGAAACTCTAACATGTAATAAGGCATGAAGGATTTCTGGAGAAATTTTTGCCAAGAGTACTGGCACTTGACTGTAAAATGGAAGTTCAGCAAGGGAAGAGGATGACTGTCAATCAGCAATGGAGAGATGAACTGAGTCCCACACACATTGATCCTGGACAATGATAAAGTATTTCTAAATACTTTTCACCCATTTGTTCTTGGGATGTGGACACCAGTCCCCAGCTGCCCCGGATAAAGCGGTGATGATCTGCTTTCTTGAACTGCTGCACTTCTTGGGTATGTTAGGGAGACAGTGAAGGAATATTGATATAGTTCCAAGTTAGGATGGTTTGTGGAGCTTGGAGAGTAACTCGATGAAAGGAGATGAAGTGTTAAAAGCACACTGGGGGCTAGGAGTTCAAGTGAAACAAAGTGGATCCTAAGATCCCCTCTAAATATTACTCAACTAGCTATTTGGAAAATAGATCAGAAAGGTAGGCACTTGACGACAGATATATTGTGAAAAAGAAATTTCATGAGACCTTGGCAGATGGATTAGATGGAACTGACCCTCAACAGAGGAGTAAAGCTCTGAACGAATAGAGTAAACAAGGTTGCAGATCTTAAATGGATATGTGAGGGATGGGATCAATCAGGAAAAACAACAAAATTGATAATTTAAATAGAAATTAAACTGGATAAGTAATCAGGTCAGATGATGTATCCAAAAGATTGAAATATTAAATAACTAAAATAATTTCAGCAGAAATGACAATGACAATTCTGTTTTTAATACAGTATGAGAAAGAACATCACAACAGAGAGACTGCTTCAGAATTTTGTTACCCATGTAAGGGTTCTGTGTATTTAGTTGGTGGGCAAGAAACACATCAAGTGACTTCAGGGTCCAAATATAGCTAAGAGAAAATCATATGGTGACTACTGCAGGGATATGACCCCTGATTGGTCATTACTAAGACTGAAATATTCCTTGTTATAAAATCCTATCGGAAGGATGTTGTGAAACTTGAAAGGGTTCAGA
>NW_025193461.1:2013-3929 GCF_004010195.1 Chiloscyllium plagiosum | reverse complement strand
GCGCTTCGGCGGGTCGGTGTGGACTTGTTGGACTGAAGGGCCTGTTTCTACACTAAGTAATCTAAAAAAAATCTAACTTGTTCGATATCATTATTGATGACTTTGCTGATGATGGAAAGCAAGCTGATGGGTCTGTTATTAGACACTGATGGAGGGTCACTGGACTTTAATTATTATCATTAACTCTGTTTTTCTCCACAGATACTGGCAGACCCATTTTGGTTTCTCCAGTACTTTGCTTTTTTTCTGTTATGATCTGGGTTGGATTTGCCCTGCTTTTCATGGACAGAGAGTTTTCCTGGACAGTTTTCCTACTTTGCTGGGTGAACATCTGTGCTCTGGAACAACTAGGGACGCGGGTTAATTCTGGAGCACAAGTCTTCAAATAAAATGCCAGGACTGGAGACTGGTTGTATTGAAAGCGCTCAGCTGTTTCTTGACATCATGTGGAGTGAGTCTGAGGATTGACATCTGTGAGAAGCTGGGGACCTCAGGAGGAGGCCAAGATGAATCATCCACTTGGCACTAGTGTTTGAAGATAAAAAGAGGAAAAGGCAAGCATACATAAGGCCTAGGCAGCTAAGAACAGAATGGGCCCTGGAGGAATATTGGAAGAGTAGGACAAGTCTGAAACAAGGAATCAAGCGGGCTAAAAGGGGTCATGAAATAGCTTTAACAAGCAGAATTAAAGGAAAATCCCAAAGTATTTTATTCTTATGTAAGAAGCAAGTGGGTAACAAGAGAAAGGATTGGCCCACTAAAAGATAATGAAGGAAGGCTTAGTGCTGAACCTGAGGGAATGAGTGAGATTCTGAATGATTACTTTGCATCAGTGTTCACTGAGGAGAGGAACATGATGAATCTTGAGATTAGAGATAGACGTTTGATTAGTCTAGATCATGCTGACGTAAGTAGGGAAGATGTGTTGGGTATGCTAGAGGTTATTAAGGTGGACAATTCCCCAAGACCGGATGGGATCTATCCCAGGTTGCTGTGGGAGGTGAGAGAGGAAATAGCTGGGACCCTGACAGATATCTTTGTGGCATCCTTAAATACAAGTGAGGTGCCAGAGGGTTGCTCATGTTGTCCCCCTGTACAAGGAGGGTAGTAGGGATATTCCGGGTAACTACAGACCAGTGAGCCTGATGTCAGTGGTGAGGAAGTTGCTGGAAAGGGTACTGAGAGATAAACTCATTCTTTTCTAAATATAAATATCTGTGATAGGCAACATGGTTTTGTGCGGGGGAGATCGTGCCTTACTAGAGTTCTTCGAGGAAGTGACCAAGTTGTTAGGTGAAGGAAGGGCTGTTGATGTCATATACATGGACTTTAGTAAGGCGCTTGATAAGGTTCCCCATTATAGACTAATGGAGAACGTGAAGTCACATGGTGTGCAGGGTGTTCTAGTTAGGTGGATAAAGATCTCGTTGAGCAGCAGGAGACAATAGTAGTTGAAGGTAATTTCTCGAAATGGAGAAAGGTGACCAGTGGTGTTCCACAGGGGTCAGTGAAGGGGCTACTGTTGTTTGTGAAACACATAAATGATCTAGAACAGGGCACTGTTGGTATGTTCGCAAGTTTGCAGATGACACGAAGATTGGTGGAGTAGCAGAAAGCATAAGGGACTGTCAGAGAATACAGGAGGATATAGATAGACTGGAGAGCTGTGCGGAAAAGTGGCAGATGGCTTTCAATCCAGACAAATGTGAGGTGATGCACTTAGGCAAGTCTAATTCTAGGCGAATTAAAACAATAAATGGAAGAGCCTTGGGAAAAGTTGATGGGCAGAGAGATCTGGGAGTGCAGGTCCATTGTACCCTGAAGGTTGCTGCACAGGTGGAGAGAGTGGCCAAGAAGGCATATAGCTGAAAATGTGTTGCTGGGAAAGTGCAGCAGGTCAGGCACCATCTGTGAAA
>NW_025193461.1:0-1853 GCF_004010195.1 Chiloscyllium plagiosum | reverse complement strand
TAGATTCATTTAAGATGCATCTGGACAGATGCATGAGTAGGTGGGGAGCAGTGGGATACAGATGCTTAGGAATTGACCAACAGGTTTAGACAGAACATTTGGATCGGCTCAGGCTTGGAGGGGCGAAGGGCCTGTTCCTGGGCTGTAAATTTTCTTTGTTCTTATAAATTCAACCTCAGCTTTTGCACTTAAGTTTTCGGCAGCAGTTGGAGCGGGTGTAATGACAGCGAGGATCAGAGGCCCGATAGGAAGGTAACTTTAAAATATAAAAACTGACCTTGGGAGTTCAGTGTTCATCATTTTCTCGGTGGCAGATGGAGTGGAGGGTATGACAATGAGGACCAGACCCCTGATGGGAAGGTAATTTTAAAATATAAAAACTTACCTCGGCGGAGCAAACACTGAGCAGGAGCAGACGGGCCTGCTGGGTAAGTGAGACTTTTAAAAGAGCAGCAGAGGGAGAGGCCGCAGCAAGGCAGGGTTTATATTTGGGCAACGGCTGAATCCCAAGATACCACATGTGTAACGTCTCCCACCAGCCCTCCTCCTCCAACTACAAAAAAAGGACTTTTGTGAGTTTCTAAGTTGAGGCATTTCAATTGATATTTCCTGTGTATCGCTTGATTGATTAAAAGTTTACTATTAGTTGGTTAGTTGAAATAGACCACAGAGAAGTACTAGAAATTATTTAACTCAAATTTGTATAAATCAATTAAATAAGTAGAGTTAGCTGGACAGGTGATGGCTGTAGCTGTATGATGTGGGAGCAGGCTGATCCCATTGTGAACAGCAGTGATCACATCTGCAGCAAGTGTTGGTTGCTGGAAGAACTCCGGCTCAGAATTAATGATCTGGAATCCCCCTGTTTGGGGAGCATCAAGCACTTGGAAGGAAATTGAAGAACAGGACCTCTCTGGATTACTGCCTGAGCCACATGCTAATTGGCGTAGGGATAAGAAAATTAGGGAAGTAAACACGTGGCTAAGAGATTGGTGTGGGAAAGAGGAATTCCATTTCATGGGACATCGGCATCAGGAGGGATCTGTACCAATGGGATGGTCTCCACCTGAACCAATCTAGAACCAATGTTCTGGCGAAAAGGATAAATAGGGTGGTCACTAGGACTTTAAACTTGTGAGTAGGGGGAAGAGAAAGGGAAAGTGACAGGGAGTATGGAGCAGAGTAGAGAGATAAGCAGCAGGTTAGCATGTGTGCAGGGTTTAAGTTCAAGGCTGACTGGGAATGAAGCAAAAGGGAAGGATAACTTAGAAAATATTACTAGAGATGTTGGAAATCATGAGGATAAGAACATTAGCATTAAGGTGCTTTAACTGAACGCTCATAGTATTCGTAACAAAGTAGATGAATGAACAGGAGAAATCATCGTGAATGATTATGGTGTGGGAGGCATCACAGAGACGTGGATGCAGGGGCTTCGGGACTGGCAGTTAAACATTCAAGGATTTACAAATTATCGAAAAGACAAGGAGGTGGGCAGAGGGGGTGGGGTTGCTTTCTGGTTAAGAATGAAATTAAATCTATGGCATTGAATGACATAGGGTCAGATGATGTGGAGTCTGTGTGGGTGGAGTTGAGGAACCACAAAGGCAAAAAAACCATAATGGAGTTCTGTACAGACCTCCCAGCAATGGTCAGGACCATGCAAGATGTACCAGGAAATAGATAGAGCATGTCAGAAAGGCAAGGTCACAGTGGTCATGGGGGATTTCAGTATGCATATGGACTGGGTGAATAGTGTTGCCGGTGGATCCAATGAAAGGGAATTCATGGAATGCTTACAGGATGGCTTTTTGGAACAACTTATGATGAAGCCCACAAGGGAACATGCTATT
>NW_025193460.1:0-3929 GCF_004010195.1 Chiloscyllium plagiosum | reverse complement strand
TAGGGGGCTGCAGATAGATGGGGGTATACAGTAAAGTGGTGTGGAAGGAGGACAGTATGAGATGGGCGCAAAGCAAGAGAGGGAGGGAGGGAGTGGGTTTGCTTCCAGCCTTGGGTGACTGACTGTGTGGAGTTTGCACTTTCTCCCTGTGTCTGCGAGGGTTTCCTCAGAGTGCTCTGGTTTCCTCCCACAGTCCAAAATGTGCAGGTCAGGTGGATTGGCCATGTTAAATTGCCCGTAGTTTTAGGTGCATTAGTCAGGGGGTCTGAGTGGGTTACACTTCGGAGGGTCGGTATGGATTTGTTGAGCCGAAGGGCCTGTTTCCACACTGTAGGTAATCTAATCTATCCATACCAAGAGAGGGAAAGCAGGCAGAGCTCTGGAGAGATGCAGACTGATCCCACTTTTAGTAGCATCATTAACGCTCTTTCTGAATAAAGTTGGTGATTGCTGAAAGGGGTCTGTGCGCGGGGTTTTAGGGGTTGGGTGGGGGATGCTGTGAGGGCATCCTCTGCCGGGTCAGCATGTGTTTAAATTGTAACTGCCCATCACAGTTCCGCAATCAGTGAGAGTTTGCGGGGTGTGGTGGGGTGCAGATCTGTATTCATAAAGAACCTTTTACAACCTCCTTTTGAAGCTGGGGAGTAAAGGGGAATAAGTACTAACCACACAGCACCAATGTTAACTTCTCCCTTCACGCTGTAAATTAGTGTACTGGGACCTTGGTTTAACAAATCAGTGGAGAGATTACCTCCAAAACGCCCTATGGGTGGGGCTTCACGGTTTTCTGCGTCTCAGCCCACACAGCCTGTACCACAAAGAGTTGTGTTCAGATGGAGTTCAATATCTGGAAATTTGTTAGTAAACTGGTGCACCCCAATGTGATATCTCAGACTTATACATCCTGGTTACTAAATATTTACTTGTTCAGGGATGTTACACTTCTGGAGCAGGTGGGAGTTATGCCCACACCTCTTCACTCAGATAGGGACACTACCATGGTACAAGAATCTGGTTTTAATGCTCAAATTACAGGTACATAATCTAAAAATAGTTGACTGTCTAGTTAGCAAACAGGCTGACTTAACTGTTGACTGACTGCATAAAGAGCAAGGTTTTTAAACTTTTGTATGAGCATGCCACATGCTGTGATGCCATTGAGCTACCTTGAGATCTGTGCAACAAAACAACATTCCCCCTTTCTTGCCCCCAAATTTGAAATGGTCTGATAAACATTAACAAGGATGCACACCAGTTACATCACCTTCAGACATTTGCAGAACACTTTCACGAATGTACAATACAATTAGATTTCTCCTCAATACAGTGATCACCACTTTTTTGTGAGACTTCACGCTGTGGTGTGCTTATAAAATCCCTACAGTGTGAAAACTGGCCATTTGGCCCAAGTCCACAACGCCCCTCCGAAGACTGAGAATGTGTATCGGGTTTAAGCAGGTAGGGAAAGAATTAAGTTCTGAGTTTTGTGAAACAAGAGGTTCAGCTGAGCATGACTCAGATCAGATAAAAACTTGCAGTTAACAATGGGGTGCTGTAGGCAAGGGTAATGGGTTAACAAGATGGAAAAGCATTTATTATATACAGCCATGTAACAAAGATGAGTAGCATTCAGTTTAACAAGGTGAAAAGTATTCATTATGTGAAGCCAGTTATTCATTGTGCAACAGCAGATGGCTTAATATTTACTGTTGATGCTCACTAATTGTAAAAGTCACCCAATTAATATGTATGTTGCATTATCTGGATGCTCCTCCCTGTAAAATGACTATATAATTCATTGAGAAACTGCTGTTTCAGAGAAGATGAACTCATGTCTCTGTGCACATGGGCGATCGTTCTCTCTCCCTCCAGGGCCTGGATCAAAGATGAAGGATGTAAAACTACACTGTCTCTGAGCATTTTGCTTCAACTGTTGGGGTTGGGAAGCAGGATGACAACATTGGCATAGTCAGCAGGATCCAAACAAATAATTACAATCAGACGGTGTCAGTGGCCACCCGGAACAGCGGTGTCTCAAGACGGACGGGCCCACAAGATAAGATTTTAAACCTTGGTCCCTCTCAATATTCCTGTGTGCCAGAGACGGTCCCTTCGTTCAATCGCTCTCTATCCTTTGGATTCCTTGAACAGTAATTAGTTCAGTCAGGAGACGCAGTTTGGCAGGCGCGCTGACAGGCAGAGGTTCAAGTCCTCTGCGCTGCACAGGGTGGGAGGCTATGATTGAGGTTCGAGTCCTCTGCACAGTAATGGGGTTAGAGTTCCCTGGGGTGGGTTTGATTGAGGTTCAAGTCTTCTGCGTGGTACTGGGGTTCGAGTCCCCTGCGGTGGGGGGAAATGTGATTGAGGTTCGAGTCCTCTGCATGGTACTGGGTTGAGTCCTCTGGGGGTGTAACTGAGATTAGAGTCTACTGGGTGGGTTGATTTGAGGTTCAAGCTTTCTGCGTTTAAGTGGGATTCAAGCACCCGTGAGGAGTAAAGTGAGAAAGGGGTTAAAGTCCCCTGGTGGTGAAATTTGAGGCTCTGAGAATCTTTGTTCTGGGGTAAAGTGTGTGGCTTGGATTGCGGTGCCATGTGGTCCGCTACAAGGGCTTCCTCTTTTGACAAGTGTAATTTCAGTGAGAGGATGTTAAAAGAAAGTGAGAAAACACTGACATTAAGATACTAATACTTGGGCTGAAATTTCAATATAAATTGTGCCATGCTGAGAGTGTTTGATGTTTAAATATTTGGTTTGTTAAAACCCTGGTTCAGAAAATCCTTTTAAGTAACTGCTTTGTCTTGTTTGAATTAGGATATCAATTCAATATGTTTTGTAGGCTGGATAGTGGGACAGATTTTATTTTTACATTGAAATTGTACAACATTATGTCCTTTTCAAAATTATCAAACTTGTAACCTTAAAACAAATTTATTGAGTGCCTTGACCCCCTGATGTGTTTGAAATTTTACAATGCCTGTTTAAAAAACATTGGATCAGTGATCATGCTTTAGCCAGATAAGAGAGTATATTGTATTAAAATATCTTTGCTGCTGTGTTTTTAATGCAGAATGTTCACAAAAAGAAGGGTGCATTTTTAGTTTGATGTTTTGTTCAGATTTTCTAGACAATATTAGAACTGGAGACTGAGCTGCTTAAATCCTGTTAATTATTGTTACAACTTCAGTGGCCCCCTTCATATTGCAAATACAAAGAATGTTGATCTCTCCCAAAATTGCCACCGTAATTTTGACTATTTTATTTGGGAAGTTTCATTTGGAGAAAATATTTTTAAAATATTCAGCATTTATTTCCCACAAATATTTGAGATTTAAATCTGAAGTGAAACTGACTCTTCAATTGCTAAAGCATAGGAAACACTTATGTTTTCTTGCTGTTTCAGATTTTGGAAATATTTTCCTTATTGATATTGGCTAGTGTGCAAGCTATTTGTTAAAGGAAAATAATTTTTGAATAACCCTGAAAGGGATCCCCGAGGATTTGATTTTGACCATTGATTGTTGTTTATAGTTGACAGAATTGTTTTGGCAGTACAATTTACAAGTTTATTTACAAGATAAAGACATAAATAGTGAACAGAGTAACAGACTTCAAGAATTCAAATCGTGTTGAAATAGGCAGACACGATTTAGAGTCGTTAAATGTGTGACTGTCTTCATACTGATAACCAAGGAAGGAACGAGAAAAGAAATGCAAAGATACTTTCAGGAACTAACATCATCTCTCGAGTTTCTCCATTCACAGGTAAAGCACGCCTTCAGATCACCGCCCACCCTTCCACAACCTGATCCAATGGATTCAATCAGCTCCCCAGTCTCGAGCACAAATAGGGAAGAAACTAATAACAGTGAAGAGGAGACTGGTATGCTTCTTGTCAGTGATCTTCCTGTGGACATTAAACCACGTGAGC
>NW_025193459.1:1839-3929 GCF_004010195.1 Chiloscyllium plagiosum | reverse complement strand
ATACAGGGTCCCCAGCTGTGAGCATGCCTGTTCCTCCTATCTAAGTGTGAGTGTCTATACAGATTCCCCAGCTGTGAGTGTGCCTGTCCTTCTATCTAAGTGTGAGTGTCTATACAGGTTCCCCAGCTGTGAGTGTGCCTGTCCTTCAATCTAAGTTTGCGTGTCTATATAGGGTCCCCAGCTGTGAGCGTGCCTGTTCCTTCTATCTAAGTGTGAGTGTCTATACAGGGTCCCCAGCTGTGAGCGTGCCTGTTCCGACTATCTTTGTGTGCCTGTCTATACAGGGTCCCCAGCTGTGAGCGTTCCTGTTCTTTCTATCCAAGTGTGCGTGTCTATACAGGGTCCCCAGCTGTGAGCGTGCCTGTTCCTACTATCTTTGTGTGCCTGTCTATACAGGGTCCCCAGTTGTAAGCGTGCCTGTTCTTTCTATCCAAGTGTGCGTGTCTACACAGGGTCCCCAGCTGTGAGCGTGCCTGTTTCTTCTATCTAAGTGTGAGTGTCTATACAGGGTCCCCAGCTGTGAGTGTGCCTGTTCCTCCTATCTAAGTGTGAGTGTCTATACAGGTTCCCCAGCTGTGAGTGTGCCTGTCCTTCTATCTAAGTGTGAGTGTCTATACAGTGTCCCCAGCTGTGAGTGTGCCTGTTCCTTCTCTCTAAGTGTGAGTGTCTATACAGGGTCCCCAGCTGTGAGCGTGCCTGTTCCTTCTATATAAGTGTGAGTGTCTATATACGGTCCCCAGCTGTGAGAGTGCCTGTTCCTTCTATCTAAGTGTGAGTGTCTATACAGGTTCCCCAGCTGTGAGTGTGCCTGTCCTTCTATCTAAGTGTGAGTGTCTATATAGGGTCCCCAGCTTTGAGCGTGCCTGTTTCTTCTATCTAAGTGTGAGTGTCTATAAAGGGTCCCCAGCTGTGAGCGTGCCTGTTCCTTCTATCTAAGTGTGAGTGTCTATACAGGTTCCCAGCTGTGAGCGTGCCTGTTCCTACTATCTTTGTGTGCCTGTCTATACAGGGTCCCCAGCTGTGAGCGTGCCTTTCGTTCTATCCAAGTGTGCCTGTCTATACAGGGTCCCCAGCTGTGAGTGTGCCTGTTCCTTCTATCTAAGTGTACGTGTGTGTACAGGGTCCCCAGCTGTGACCGTGCCTGTTCCTTCTATCTAAGTGTGAGTGTCTATACAGGGTCCCCAGCTGTGACTGTGCCTGTTCCTTCTATCTAAATGTGAGTGTCTATACAGGGTTCCCACCTGTGACTGCGCCTGTTCCTTCTATCTAAGTGTGAGTGTCTATACAGGGTCCCCAGCTGTGACTGCGTCTGTTCCTTCTATCTAAGTGTGAGTGTCTATATAGGGTCCCCAGCTGTGACTGCGTCTGTTCCTTCTATCTAAGTGTGAGTGTCTATCCAGGGTCCCGAGCTGTGAGCGTGCCTGTTCTTTCTATCCAAGTGTGCGTGTCTATACAGGGTCCCCAGCTGTGAGCGTGCCTGTTTCTTCTATCTAAGTGTGAGTGTCTATACAGGGTCCCCAGCTGTGAGCGTGCCTGTTCCTTCTATCTAAGTATGAGTGTCTATACAGGTTCCCCAGCTGTGAGCGTGCCTGTTCCTACTATCTTTGTGTGCCTGTCTATACAGGGTCCCCAGCTGTGAGCGTGCCTGTTCTTTCTCTCCAAGTGTGCCTGTCTATACAGTGTCCCCAACTGTGAGTGTGCCTGTTTCTTCTATCTAAGTGTGCCTGTTTATACAGGGTCCCCAGCTGTGAGCGTGCCTGTTCCTTCTATCTAAGTGTACGTGTCTATACAGGGTGCCCAGCTGTGAGCGTGCCTGTTTCTTCTATCTAAGTGTGAGTGTCTATACAGGGTTCCCAGCTGTGACTGCGCCTGTTCCTTCTATCTAAGTGTGAATGTCTATATAGGGTCCCCAGCTGTGAGCATGCCTGTTCCTTCTATCTAAGTGTGAGTGTCTATACAGGGTCCCCAGCTGTGAGCGTGCCTGTTCCTTCTATCTAAGTGTGCCTGTCTATACAGGGTCCCCAGCTGTGAGCGTGACTGTTCCTTCTATCTAAGTGTGAGTGTCTATACAGGGTCCCCAGCTGTGAACG
>NW_025193459.1:0-986 GCF_004010195.1 Chiloscyllium plagiosum | reverse complement strand
AAGTGTGTGTGTCTATACAGGGTCCCCAGCTGTGAGCGTGCCTGTTCCTTCTATCTAAGTGTGCGTGTCTATACAGGGTCCCCAGCTGTGAGCGTGCCTGTTCCTTCTATCTAAGTGTGCCTGTCTATACAGGGTCCCCAGCTGTGAGCGTGACTGTTCCTTCTATCTAAGTGTGCGTGTCTATATAGAGTCCCCAGCTGTGAGTGTGCCTGTACCTTCTATCTAAGTGTGCCTGTCTATACAGGGCCCCCAGCTGTGAGTGTGCCTGTTCCTTCTATCTAAGTGTGCGTGTCTATACAGGGTCCCCAGCTGTGAGTGTGTCTGTTCCTTCTATCTAAGTGTGAGTGTCTACACAGGGTCCCCAGCTGTGAACGTGCCTGTTCCTTCTATCTAAGTGTGAGTGTCTATACAGGGTCCCCAGCTGTGAGTGTGCCTGTTCCTTCTATCTAAGTGTGCCTGTCTATACAGGGGACCCAGCTGTGAGCGTGCCTGTTCCTTCTATCTAAGTGTGCGTGTCTATACAGGGTCCCCTGCTGTGAGTGTGCCTGTTCCGTCTATCTAAGTGTGAGTGTCTATACAGGGTCCCCAGCTGTGAGCATGCCTGTTCCTTCTATCTAAGTGTGCGTGTCTATACAGGGTCCCCAGCTGTGAACGTGCCTGTTCCTTCTATCTACGTGTGCGTGTCTATACAGGGTTCCCTGCTGTGAGTGTGCCTGTTCCTTCTATCTAAGTGTGCCTGTCTACACAGGGTCCCCAGCTGTGAGCGTGCCTGTTCCTTCTATCTAAGTGTGAGTGTCTATACAGGGTCCCCAGCTGTGACTGCGCCTGTTCCTTCTATCTAAGTGTGAGTTTCTATACAGGGTCCCCAGCTGTGAGCGTGCCTGTTCCCTCTATCTGCATGTGAGTTTCTGTACAGGGTCCCCAGCTGTGACTGCGCCGGTTCCCTCTATCTCAGTGTGCGTGTATATACAGGGTCCCCAGCTGTG
>NW_025193458.1:0-3929 GCF_004010195.1 Chiloscyllium plagiosum | reverse complement strand
ACCGAAGATCCTCAGGCAGCACCTTCCAAACCCACGGCCCCTTCCACCCAGAAGGACAAGGGGCAGTAGATACATGGGAACACCCCCCCCTCCTCCCTGCAAGTTCCCCTCACATAGGGGTTTGGGAATTGTGATGATGGGGGTACATGTCCTTGGGACTTGAGGCGAGGGAATGTTTGGAGGCTCTCCCTCCATTTCTCTGCGGGTGCCCAGTGTAACCAGGGGAGGGTACCCTTTTGTAATTGCGTCTTCCTTCACGCAGAACAGCCCGCACCGTCACTCGGAGCAGACCCATTACGGGCAATTTAACACAGCCGTGCCACCTAACATTTGTTTTTTGGACTGTGGGAGGAAACAGGAGCACGCAGAGGAAACCCAATGGGAGAATGTGCAAACTCCACACGGACAGTTGCCCGAGGCAGGAATTGAACGCAGGTCTCTGGCGCTGTGAGGTAGCAGTGCTAACCACCGTGCTGCCCACCGTTTCTCCTCACCTCTGTTTTAAGTGGTCTGCCCCTTATTTTTAAGCCGTGTCCTCTGGCTCTGGGCTCCCCCATCAGCGGAAACATGTTTCCTGCCTCCAGAGTATCCAATCCTTTAATAACCTTACACGTCTCATTCAGATCCCCTCTCAGTCTTCTAAACTCAAGGGTACACAAGCCCAGTCGCTCCAGTCTTTCAGTGTAAGGTAATCCCGCCATTCCGTGGTTTGACCTCGTGAACCTACGCTGCACTCCCTCAATAGCCAGAATGTCCTTCCTCAAATTTGGAGACCAGAACTGCACACAATACTCCGGGTGCGGCCTCACCAGGGCCCTGTACAGCTGCAGAAGGACCTCTTTGCTCAATTCCTCTTGTTCGGAAGGCCAGCATGCTTTTAGCTTGCTTTACTGCCTGCTGTACCCCCTCCACCTCTTGTAATGCTCATCCTCAGTGACTGGTGTCTGAGGGATGCCCCTGTCTTGTTGCACCTCTCCCTTTTCCTTACCGTTCAGATAATAATCCCCGTCTTCCTGTCCGAGCCACCTTCCCCCAACCAAAGTCGATTGGAACAGCCACCCACTCCCAGCCTGGTGAAACACCCGCAGTATTGGCAAGTGCCCCCCCACCCTGCCCACCCACCATTATCACGGCTACCTCCTTCCCTCCCTCGCCAGTCACAGACAATCGAAATAAAGATTTGGAAGTTTACTTTTCAGAATGATTTTATTGAGCGTTTTGTGAAGATACCGCAGTCGAACAGCGGGAATGGTGTTTTGTGGAAGGCAACAGGAAGGATTACTCCGTTCGGCACCTCAGTACCCCTTCACCTGGCGTGCTGGAGAGGGAAAGCAGGTTTGCGCACAGCAACATCCCACTGCCATGTTAACGATGTTCTTTGGTTCCAGAAAGGAACATGGTGCACTTTTTCGGGGGCGGGGGTAGGGGCACGATCCTGGGAAGGCCTCCTGCTGTTCCCCCTGTGTGACAGGCTGGAAAAGGGGCTGAATGGCCTCCTGCTGTTCCCCCTGTGTGACAGGCTGGGGAAGGGGCTGAATGGCCTCCTGTTGTTCCCAATGTGTAACAGGCTGGGGAAGGGGCTGAATGGCCTCCTGCTGTTCCCCTGTGGGCCAGGCTGGGGGAAGGGGCTGAATGGCCTCCTGCTGTTCTCCTGTGGGCCAGGCTTGGGGAAGGGGCTGAATGGCCTCCTGCTGTTCCCCTGTGGGCCAGGCTTGGGGAAGGGGCTGAATGGCCTCCTGCTGTTCCCCCTGTGTGACAGGCTGGGGAAGGGGCTGAATGGTCTCCTGCTGTTCCCCCTGTGTGGGACAGGCTGGGGAAGGGGGCTGAATGGCCTCCTACTGTTCCCCCTGTGTGACAGGTTGGGGAGGGGGCTGAATGGCCTCCTGCTGTTCCCCCTGTGTGACAGGCTGGGGAAGGGGCTGAATGGCCTCCTGCTGTTCCCCCTGTGTGACAGGCTGGGGAAGGGGCTGAATGGCCTCCTGCTGTTCCCCCTGTGTGACAGGCTGGGGAGGGGGCTGAATGGCCTCCTGCTGTTCCCCCTGTATGACAGACTGGGGAAGGGGCTGAATGGCCTCCTGCTGTTCCCCCTGTGGGCCAGGCTGGGGGAAGGGGCTGAATGGCCTCCTGCTGTTCCCCCAGTGGGACAGGCTAGGGGAAGGGGCTGAATGGCCTCCTGCTGTTCCCCCTGTGTGACAGGCTGGGGAAGGGGCTGAATGGCCTCCTGCTGTTCCCCTGTTGGACAGGCTGGGGGAAGGGGCTGAATGGCCTCCTGCTGTTCCCCTGTGGGACAGGCTGGGGGAAGGGGCTGAATGGGTGATATGCGATAGGTGTGGAGAGACTGAACCCGGGATGATAAATGGAAAGGGGTTTGAGGGTTTGGGGGAGAGAGTTTCTGGGTGAAGACTGACAGACGGAGATGGTCACTCGATATCGTCAAACAGCTTCTTCCCCGTCTGGACGTCGGTGAGCTTGGCCGGGTTCCCTGAGCAGGCCAGAGGCTGGTGTACTTTCATGTGGATGTAATCATCACCACGACCTACAACGATCTGCGGAGAGTGCAGACAGGTCAGAGCGAGCTGAGGGCACCATTCATTCATACAAACACCTGCTCTACCTTTCAATACTATCCCATTCTCCGAGCACCTCCCGTTCCCAGGCCTGACAAGAATCCGGCTTCAGAGCGTTCGATGGCCCACTCTTCTGTGCAGGCGGTTCGCGAAGGTGCAAAGACCCTCAGAGAATCGCAGAGTGAGGCAACAGGCCATTCGGCCCAACCCGTCCACACCGCGGTGCTCCGAAGGGCATCCCAGCCAGATCGACACCCCTACCCTGTCCCTGCAACCCTGCATTTCCCACGGCCAATCCCACCCTAACCTGCACATCCCTGGGCACTATGGGACAATTTCCCACGGCCAATCCCACCCTAACCTGCACATCCCTGGGCACTACGGGTAATTTCCCACAGCCAACCCACCCTAACCTGATCATCTTTGGGCCGTGGGAGGAAACCGGAGTACCCGGAGAAAAATTCTCCTTTTCCTTGTCTTGAGAGTGCAGCTTGGAATTCTGAAACTGTTTGCCCACGTTCCGAGCTGACCCACAAGAGGAATCCTTCTTCCCCAGACGATTGGGAAGTCCACGTTTGGAGCACCTCATGCAATTCTGGTCTGCTGGACCTGGAATTTAGGGGAATGGGGGATGATCTCACAGAAACCTATAAAATCCTGATTGGACGGGCAGGCTAGATGTGTGGGAATAATGTTCCTGATGGCGGGGAAGTCCTGAACTCGGGGTCACGGCCTAAGGATAAAGAGGTAAGCCACTCAGGAGTGAGATGAGGAGGATTTCCTTCACTCGGAGAGTTGTGAACCCTGTGGAAATCTACCCCACAGGAAACTGTTAGGGGCCAGTTCATTCGATATCGTCAAGAGGGAGCTGGATGTGATGCATGGGGCTAAAGGGATAAGAGGTATGGAGAGAGGGTGGGAGAGTGGGACACTGAGATTGTATGGTCAGCCATGATCATACTGTATGGTGGGTCAGTCTCAGAGGGCCGAATGGCCTACTTCCTATTTCTTATGGTTTTGAAACTCCACACAGTACTGGAGATGTGATCTCACTAACACCCTGTATATCTGAAGCATAACCTCCTCACTTTGTAATAAAGGGTAGCCAATTCCTTTGAAGGGAAGCCAACTCGCGGAACATTCCAGATAACATCTCCGGGAACACCCGGATCAACCAAGCCCACCGCCCCGTGGCCGAACACTTCAACTCCCCCCTCCCACTCTGCCGAGGACAACACAAGTCCTGGGTCTCCTCCATCGCCAAATCCAAGCCACCCCACGCCTGGAGGAAGAGCACCTCATCTCCCACCTGGGGACCCTCCAACCACACGGTTTCCTAATCTCCCCTGCCCCCACCTTATC
>NW_025193457.1:0-3928 GCF_004010195.1 Chiloscyllium plagiosum | reverse complement strand
CTCTAACTATCATTGTTACAGCTTCCCCAACTCTTCAATACTACCTGCTCCTCTACCTATCTTTCTATCAGCCTCCCTAACTCCTGAATACTACCTGCTCCGAAACCTATCTGTGTATGAGCCTCGCCAACTCCTCAATACTAACTGCCCCTTTACCTATCTTTGTATCAGCACCCCAACTCCTCAATACTACCTGCTCCTCTATCTATCTTTGTAGCTGCCTCCCCAACTCCTCAATACTAACTGCCCCTTTACCTATCTTTGTATCAGCTCCCCAACTCCTCAATACCACCTGCTCCTCGACCTATCTTTGTATCAGTCGCCCCAACTCCTCAATACTACCTGCTACTCTACCTATCTTTGTATTTATTTCCCCAACTCCTCAATACCACCTGCCCATTTGCCTATCTTTGAATCAGCTCCCAAACTCCTCAATACTATCTGTTCCTCTACCGATCTTTGTATCAGCTTCCCCAACTCCTCAATACGACCTTCTCCTCTACCTATCTTTGTATCGGCTTCCCCAACTCCTCAATACCACGTGCCCCTCTACCTATCTTTGTCTTAGCCTCCCCAACTCCTCAATACTACCTGCCCCTTTACCTATCTTTGTATCAGCCTCCCCAGCTCCTCAACACCACCTTCTCCTCTACCTATCTTTTTATCAGTTCCTCAACTCCTCAATACTACCTGCTCCTCTGGCTATCTTTGTATCAGTTTCCCCAGTTCCTCAATACTAGTTGCCTCTTTAACTATTTTGTATCAGCCTCCCCAACTCCTCAATACTACCTGCTAATCTACCTTTCTTTGTATCTGCTTCCCCAACTCCTCAATACTACCTGTTCCACCGCCGATATTTGTATCACAGTTCCTCAACTCCTCAATACTACCTGCTCCTCTGGCTATCTTTGAATCAGTTTCCCCAGTTCCTCAATACTAGTTGCCTCTTTAACTACTCTGTATCAGCCTGCCCAACTCCTCAATACTACCTGCTACTCTACCTTTCTTTGTATCTGCTTCCCCAACTCCTCAATATCACCTACCCCTTTACCTATCTTTGTGTCTGCTTCCCCAACTCCTCAATACTACCTGTTCCACTGCCGATATTTGTATCAGCCTCCCCAACTCCTCAATACTACCTGCCCCTTTACCTATCTTTGTATCAGCCTCCCCAACTCCTTAATACTACCTGCCCCTCTGCCAATCTTTGTATCAGCTTCCCCAACGCCTCAATACTACGTGCCCCTTTACCTATCTTTGTAACAGCTTCCCCAACTCCTCAATACAACCTGCCTCTCTACTTATCTTTGTATCAGCTTCCCCAACTCCTCAATACTACCTGCTCCTCTACCTATCTTTGTATCAGCTTCCCCAACTCCTCAATACTACCTGCTACTCTACCCATCGTTGTATTTGTTTCCCCAACTCCTCAATACCACCTGCCCATTTAGGTATCTTTGTATCAGCCGCCCCAACTCCACAATACTATTTGTTCCTCTACCGATCTTTGTATCAGCTTCCTCAAATCCTCAATACTACATGCCCCTCTACTTATCTTTGTGTCAGCAACCCCAAATCCTCAATACTACCTGCCCCTTTACCTATCTTTGTATCAGCCTCCCCAACTCCTTACTACTACCTGCCCCTCTGCCGATCTTTGTATCAGCTTCCCCAACTCCTCAATACTATCTGACCCTTTACCTATCTTTGTTTCAGCCTCCCCAACTCCTCAATACTACCTGCTCCTCTACCTATCTTTGTATCAGCATCCCCAACACCTCAATACCACCTGCCCCTTTACCTATCTTTGTATCAGCCTGCCCAACTCCTTAATACTACGTGCTTCTTGACCTATCTGTGAATCAGCTTCCCCAACTCATCAATATTACCAGCTCCTCTATCTATCTTTGAATCAGCTTCCCCAACTCCTCAATACTACCTGCTCCTCTACCTATCTTTCTATTAGCCTCCCTAACTCCTGAATACTACCTGCTATCTACCTATCTTTGTATCAGCCTCCCCAACTCCTCAATACTACCTGCCCCTTTACCTATCTTTGTATCAGGATCCCGAACTCCTCAATACTACCTGCCCCTTTACCTATCTTTGTATCAGGATCCCGAACTCCTCAATACAACCTGACCCTCTACCTATCTTTGTATCAACATCCCCAACTCCTCAATACTACCTTCTCCTCTACCTATCTTTGTATCAGCCTCCCCAACTCCTCAATACTACCTGCTACTCTAACTATCATTGTTACAGCTTCCCCAACTCCTCAATACTACCTGCTACTCTACCTATCTTTGTATCTGCTTCCCCAACTCCTCAATATCACCTGCCCCTTTAACTATCTTTGTATCAGCTTCCCCAACTCCTCAACACTACCTGTTTCACTGCCGATATTTGTATCAGCCTCCCCAACACCTCAATACTACCTGCTCCTCTACCTATCTTTGTATCAGCTTCCTCAAATCCTCAATACTACCTGCCCCTCTACTTCTCTTTGTGTCAGCATCCCCAACTCCTCAATACTATCTGCCCCTTTACCTATCTTTGTATCAGCATACAGAACTCCTCAATACATCCTGACCCTCTACCTATCTTTGTATCAGCATCCCCAAACCCTCAATACTACCTTCTCCTCTACCTATCTTTGTATCAGCCTCCCCAACTCCTCAATACTACCTGCTCCTCTAACTATCATTGTTTCAGCTTCCCCAACTCCTCAATACTACCTGCTCCTCTACCTATCTTTCTATCAGCCTCCCTAACTCCTGAAAACTACCAGCTCTTCTAACTATCTTTGTATCAGCCTCCCCAAATCCTGAATACTATCTGCTACTCTACCTATCTTTGTATCTGCTTCCTCAACTCCTCAATACCACCTGCTCCTCTACCTATCTTTGTATCTTCTTCCACAACTCCTCAATACTACCTGCTCTGAAACCTATCTTTGTATCAGCCTCCTGAACTCCTCAATACTAACTGACCCTCTACCTATCTTTGTATCAGTCTCCCCAACTCCTCAATACTACCTGCCTCTTTACCTATCTTTTTATCAGCACCCCAACTCCTCAATACTACCTGCTCCTCTACCTATCTTTCTATCAAGAGAGAGAAAATGAGGTCTGCAGATGCTGGAGATCAGAGATGGAAATGTGTTGCTGGAGAAGCGCAGCAGGTCAGGCAGCTTCTAGGGAACAGGAGAATCGACGTTTCGGGCATTAGCCCTCCTGAAGAAGGGCTAATGCCCGAAACGTCGATTCTCCTGTTCCCTAGATGCTGCCTGACCTGCTATCTTTCTATCAGCCTCCCTAACTCCTGAAAACTACCAGCTCTTCTAACTATCTTTGTATCAGCCTCCCCAACTCCTGAATACTACCTGCTACTCTACCTATCTTTGTATCTGCTTCCCCAACTCCTCAATACCACCTGCTCCTCTACCTATCTTTGTATCTTCTTCCACAACTCCTCAATACTACCAGCTCCTATACCTATCTTTGTATCAGTCTCCCCAACTCCTCAATACTACCTGCCCCTTGACCTATCTTTGTATCAACACCCCAACTCCTCAATACTACCTGCCCCATACCTATCTTTGTATCAGCTCCCCAACTCCTAAATACGACCTGCTCCTCCACCTATCTTCATATGAGCTTCCAAAACCCCTCTACCTATATTTGTATTAGCCTCCCCAACTCCTCAGTACGACCTGCTCCTCGACATATCTTTGTATGAGCTTCCCAAACTCCTCAATACTACCAGCTTCTCTACCTATTTTTGTATCAGTCTCCCCAACTCCTCAATACCACCTGCCCATTTACTTATCTTTGTAGCTGCCTCCCCAACTCCTCAATACTACCTGCCCATTTACCTATTTTGTATCAGCTCTCCAACTCCTCAATACTACCTGCTCCTCTACCTA
>NW_025193456.1:0-3928 GCF_004010195.1 Chiloscyllium plagiosum | reverse complement strand
GGACCGCAGTGTGGACACGAGGGTGCCCATTATGGACACTAGGGAGCCCAGTGTGGACATGAGGTAGCCCAACGTGGACACGACTGAGCCCATTGTGGACAGGAGGGAGCCCAGCGTGGACATGAGGGTGCCCAGTGTGGACACGAGTGAGCCCAGTGTTGTCACGAATGAGCCCAGCATGGACACGAGGGAGCACAGTGTGGACACGACTGAGCCCAGTGTGGACAAAAGGGAGCCCAGCATGAACACGAGGGAGCCCACCCTGGACACGAGGGAGCGCAGCGTGGACACGAGGGATTGCAGCGTGGACACGAGGGAGCCCAGTGCGGTCACGGGGGAGCCCTGCTGGGGCACGAGGGAGCCCAGTGTGGACACTAGGGAGCCCAGTGAAGACACGAGGGAGCCCAGTGTGCACAAGAGCGAGCCCAGCATGAATACGAGTGAGAACAGCGTGGACACGAGGGAGCACAGCATGGACACGAGGAGCGCAGTGTGGACACGAGGGAGCGCAGCATGGACTCGAGGGAGCCCACTGTGAACATAAGGGAGCCCGGTGTGGACACGAAGGAGCCTAGCGTGGATACAAGGGAGCCCAGTGTGGTCATGAGGGAGCCCAGCTGGGGCACGAGCGAGCCCAGTGTGGACACCACGGAGCCCAGTGAAGACACGAGGGAGCCCAGTGTGGAGACGAGCCAGCCCAGTGTGGACACGACTGAGCCCAGTGTGGACAAAAGGGAGCCCAGCGTGAACATGAGGGAGTCCAGTGTGCACATTAGGGAGCCCAGCATGAATACGAGTGAGCCCACTCTGGACACGAGGGAGCGCAGCGTGGACACGAGGGATTGCAGCGTGGACACGAGGGAGCCCACAGTGAACACGAGGGAGCCCAGTGCGGTCACGAGGGAGCCCAGCTGGGGCACGAGGGAGCCCAGTGTGGACACTAGGGAGCCCAGTGAAGACACGAGGGAGCCCAGTGTGCACAAGAGGGAGCCCAGCATGAATACGAGTGAGCCCAGCGTGGACACGAGGGAGCACAGCATGGACATGAGGAGCGCAGCGTGGACACGAGGGAGCGCTGCATGGACACGAGGGAGCCCACTGTGAACACGAGGGAGCCCACTGTGAACATAAGGGAGCCCGGTGTGGACGCGAGGGAGCCTAGTGTGGATACAAGGGAGCCCAGTGTGGTCATGAGGGAGCCCAGCTGGGGCACGAGCGAGCCCAGTGTGGACACCAGGGAGCCCAGTGAAGACACGAGGGAGCCCAGTGTGGACACGAGAAAGCCCAGTGTGGACATGAGGTAGCCCAACCGTGGACATGACTGAGCCCAGTGTGGACACGAGGGAGCCCAGTGTGGACACTTGGGAGACCATTGTGGTCACGAGGGAGCCCAATGTTGACATGAGTGAGCTCAGTGTGGACACGAGTGAGCACAGTGTGGACACGAGTGAGCACAGTGTGGACACAAATGAGCCCAGTGAGGACGAGAGGGACAGCAGTGTGGACACGAGGGTGCCCATTATGGACACGAGGGAGCCCAGTGTGGACATGAGGTAGCCCAACGTGGACACGACTGAGCCCATTGTGGACAGGAGGGAGCCCAGCGTGGACATGAGGGTGCCCAGTGTGGACACGAGTGAGCCCAGTGTTGTCACGAATGAGCCCAGCGTGGACACGAGGGAGCACAGTGTGGACACGAGTGAGCACAGTGTGGACACAAATGAGCCCAGTGAGGACGAGAGGGACCGCAGTGTGGACACGAGGGTGCCCATTATAGACATGAGGTAGCCTTGCGTGGACACGACTGTGCCCAGTGGGGACACAACTGATCTCAGCTTGGACACAAGGGAGCCAGTGCGGACACGAGAGAGCCCAGTGTGGGCATGAGGTAGCCCAGCATGGACACGACTGAGCCCAGTGTGGACACGAGGAAGCCCAGTATGGACACGAGTGAGTCCAGCGTGGACACGAGAGAGCACAGCGTGGACACGACTGAGCCCAGTGTGGACACGACTGAGCCCAGTGCGGACACAAGGGAGCCCAGCGTGAACACGAGGGAGGCCAGTGTGGACTCGAGGGAGCCCAGCGTGGACTCGAGCGAGACCAGCGTGGACTCGAGCGAGCCCAGCATGGAGACAAGGGAGCGCAGCGTGTACACGAAGGAGCGCAGCGTGGACATGCGGGAGTCCACTCTGAACAGGAAGGAGCACAGCGGGGACATGAGGGAGCCCAGTGTGGACACGAGGGAGCCCAGTGTGGACACGAGGGAGCCCAGTGTGGACATGACTGAGCCCAGTGTGGACACGAATGAGTCCAGTATGGAAACAAGGGAGCCCAGTGTGGACACTACTGAGCCCAGTGTGGACACAAGGGAGCCCAGCATGAACACGAGGGAGCCCAGTGTGGACTCGAGGGAGCCCATCGTGGAGACTAGGGAATGCAGCGTGTACACGAAGGAGCGCAGCGTGGACACGAGGGAGTCCACTGTGAACACGAGGGAGCCCAGCGGGGACGTGAGAGAGACCAATGTGGACACGAGGGAGCCCAGTGTGGTCACGAGGGAGCCCAGCTATGGCACGAGGGAGCCCAGTGTGGACACGAATGAGCCCAGTGAAGACACGAGGGAGACCCGTGTGGACTACAGTGAGCCCAGTGTGGACACGAGTGAGTCCTGTGTGGACCTCAGTGAGCCCTGTGTGGACACGAGGGAGCCCAGAGTGCACACGAGGGAGCCCAGTGTGGATATGAGGTAGCCCAGCGTGGACACGACTGAGCCCAGCGTGGACACGAGGGAGGCCAGTGTGGACACGAGTGAGCCCAGTGTATACACAACGGAAACCAGTTTGGACACGAAGGAGCCCATTGTCGTCACGAGGGAGCCCAATGTAGACACGAGTGAGCCCAGTGTGGACTCGAGGGAGCCCAGTGTGGACAGGAGGTAGCCCATTGTGGACAGGAGGTAGCCCAGCGTGGACACGAGGGAGCCCAGTGTGGTAATGAGGGACAACAGAGTGGACACGAGGGAGCCCAGTGTGTACACGACAGAGCCCAGTGTGGACAGGAGGTAGCCCAGTGTGGACATGAGGGAGCCGAGTGTGGACACGAGGGAGCCCAGTATGGACACGAGTGAGCCCAATATGGACATGAGGGAGCCCAGTGTGGACACAAGGGAGCCCAGCGTGAACACAAGGGAGCCCAGTGTGCACACATGGGAGTGCAGAGTGGACACGAGGGAGCCCAGCAGGGACATGAGGGAGCCCAGCAGGGACATGAGGGAGCCCAGTGTGGACACAAGGGAGCCCAATTTGGACACGACTGAGCCCAATGCGGACACACGTAAGCCCAGCGTGAACACGAGGGAGCCCAGTGTGGACTCGAGAGAGCCCAGTGTGGACACTAGTTAGCCCAGCGTGGACACGAGGGAGCGCAGCGTGTACACGAAGGAGTGCAGTGTGGACATGAGGGAGTCCACTGTCAACACGAGGGAGACCAGCGGGGACATGAGGGAGACCAGTGTGGACACGAGGGAGCCTTCCGTGGACACGAGAGAGCCCAGCGTGGTCACAAGGGAGTCCAGCTGGGGCACGAGGGAGCCCAGTGTTGACACGCGGGAGCCCCGTGTGGGCACGAGGGCGCCCAGTGTGGACACGAGTGAGCCCTGTTTAGACACGAGGGAGCCCGGAGTGGACACGAGGGAGCCCAGTGTGGACATGAGGTAGCCCAGCGTCGACACGATTGCGCCCCGTGTGGACACGTGGGATCCCAGTGTGGACACGATTGAGCACCGAGTGGACATGAGGGAGCCTAATATAGACACGAGTGAGCCCAGTATGGAAACGAGTGAGCCCAATGTGGACATGAGGGAGCACAGTGTGGACACGAGGGAGCCCATTGTGGGCAGAAGGTAGCCCAGCGTGGACACGAGGGA
>NW_025193455.1:2836-3928 GCF_004010195.1 Chiloscyllium plagiosum | reverse complement strand
GTTGGGTCACTTTTGGAATATTGTGTGCAGTTCCTATCAGAAGGAGGCACTGAAACTTGAAAGTTTTGAGAATTGATTTTCAAGGATGTGACCAGAGTTGGAGGATTTGAGTTGCAGGGAGAGGCATAATAGGCTGGGGTCATTTTCCCTGGAGTGTCATAGGCTGAGGTGTGATGTTATAGAGGTTTATAAAATTGTGAGGGACATGGATAGCATAAATAGACAAGGGTTGGTGGAGCCCAGATCTAGAAGATATAGGTTTAGAGTTGGAGGGGGGGGAATTCAAAAGGAGCCTAAAGGACAACTACAATTGTAACATTTCAAAGGCATTTGAATAGGAAGGGTTCAGAGTGATGTTGGCTAAGTGCTGGCAAATGGGAATAGATTAGGTTAGAATATCTGTTTGGCATAGATGGGTTGGACCGAAGAGTCTGTTTCTTTGCTAGACATCTCTGATTGTGGGATCATAAAAGTGAATATTGCTCTGATTCATCTCTGGGCTCCTTGATGTCCACTTTTTTGTTGTCTAGCTTTCTCAGTCTATCGTGTATATTTTTGCTATGTGTAGTATTTTACTATTACGTTCACAGATCTTTTTGTAAATGGATTTTCCACTGCTGCCTGGCTCCTGACCATATGCTCCATTATCAGGTTATTTTTTCTACAATATCTTTGACAGTCAAGAGTTCTTTTTTCCAATAAGTGAGTGGATTTTCCTTCCATTTCTGACAGTCAAATTCTGCACCATTTTCATTCCCTATAAATCATATTGCATTCTCTGAAACATGATATGTACTTCTCCTTCCACAGATACCAGTGATCAAGGCCAAAGCTCTGTTGCCTGTTGAGAAGGTAATGATTGACTTCCTTGTACTGCTGCAGTTGGTACAGTGAAGGTTCTCCCACAACGTGGTTGGGTAGGAGACATTACAGATTATTCACTCAGAGATAGTGAAGAGTAGAAGATATCTGTACAAATCAACACATTTTTAATTTCACAAAAATATTGAGAACTTTTGACATAAGGCCACAGATGGAGAATATTATGTCCGGTGACCAAAACCTTTGTGAAATAAGCAATTTTTCAGGAAT
>NW_025193455.1:0-2600 GCF_004010195.1 Chiloscyllium plagiosum | reverse complement strand
TGTTGCTCATAAATGGGAGCCTTTTGATGGATCAGCAAGCTCTGGTACAAGTGAGCACTTGGGCGGTAGAGTTTTCAATATTCTGGATATTATAGGGAGGGTGATTGTGGGATGTTGGCCAGGAGTGGGTTTAGATAATGAAATCTAGAGTTAACAAAATGAATGAATGAATGAGAGTTTCAGTAAATGAGCTGAGACTGTGGTGAGGTCAGGTGATATCACTGAAGTCGAAATAATGGTCTTGGAGTGGGACTGGGCTATCACCCTCCCCTCACCTCTGGAATTCAGCTGTTTGTCAGTTTGTGAATCAAGTCTGTAACAAGATCAGGAACTGATTGGCCCTGGCAGAACCCAAACTGGGTGTCACAGAAGGTTATTGCTGAGCAGCTGCGTGACAACTCTGTTGATGACACCTTCCATCACTTCACTGCTGAGCGAGTGTCGACTGATGGAGGGAAATTGGCTGGGTTGGCTCTGTCCTGAGTTTTTGTGTTGAACATCCCTGGGAAATGTTCCACAATGTCAGTAGGTGCCAGTGCTGGACTTGCCTTGGTGGGCAGAAATTTCTGGAGCACAGCCATCAGTATTATTGCCACAATGTTGGTAGGGCTGACAGCCTTTACACTACTTCTCCATTTCTTGATCTGATTTGAAATATGTTTTGAACCAATTTGATTCACATCTGTGATGTCAGGGACCAATGTAGAGGGCTCATCCACGTGGCACTGCTGGCAGAAGATTGCTGCAAATGCTGTTGTCTTGTCTGATGCATGGATGTGTGAGACCCCTCCATCAGTAAGGGTGGGGATATCTGTAATGCTTCCTGCAGTGAGTTGGTTAATTGTCCATCACCATTCCTGACTAGGTGTGGCAGAACTCAGATCTGATCCATTGGTTGTTGGTTCACAGAGTTCTATTTGGTGTTGCTTGAACTGTTTGGCATGCAGGTTGGGTAGCTTCACCAGGTTGGCACCACATTTTTAAGTGTGCTTGGTATTGCTCCTGGCATGCCCTGTGGAACTCTCCATTGAACTAGGGTTGATCCCCTGGCTTGATGTTAATGTTTGAGTGGGGGTTATACCAGGCCATGAGATTTCAGATTGGGCTGGAGTACAGTTCTGCTGCTGTTGTTGGCCCACAGTGAGGCGGAAGTTGCAGGGTCAAGAGGGCGGATTGTGTTGTATTTTCCAGTGCATTGGTAGATGTAATGTGGTCCATCAAGTTTCATTCCTTTGTTGAGACTGTGCAGTGATTAATACAATGAGTGATTTGGTGGGGGTGTTGAGTGTTGTCAGGAATGCAACTTTTAAAATAAGTTTTTGTGATTTACACATGAAAGAAATGAAACTATCATGGTATTCAAACAGATGAAAATCTCAACAGACAATCAAGGTATTTTTCAATGGAAAATTTCAGTTACATCACACTATAAATTTTTGCTATACATTCTGTGCCTTAGAACTGTGCCCTCCACAATCACCTGATGAAGGAGCGGTGCTTCGATAGCTAGTGTATTTCCAATTACACCTGGTGGACTATAACCTGGTGTTGTGTGATTCTTAGAACATTACAGCACTAATAACAGGGCTGCATGTAAACAGGCTCAGTCCAGTTAATCAATACATTTCCTCCAAGTTTGATGACACAATATTAATTAAAACCGTCAACTTCAACCTGCAATGTTGCTGTTAACAAAAACTTCAGGCTGACACAAAGCTCCCCACCCCATTGCAATGTAGTAACTGGGCTCGGCCCAGGAACTGGAACTGGGACATTTGTGGACTGTGATCTCAAAGGAAGCGAGCAAACACAATTCTGACAGATTAGTCCTCAAAGGTGAGTAGCAAGTTTGAGACAAGGCAGGTGGTACGCCTTCTTGCACTTAGCTTAATTGCATTTCTTATTTACAGTAGTGTTTTGCAAAGTATAAAGAACTGTTTTTTTTCATGGTTGGGGAGTTTTATCCTCGTTGATCACAATTGCTGCCTCTCGCTCCTCAAGTCAAATCATAGGATGTATAATAAAACAATAAACTGCAATATGTGGTTTCAGTAGTACTTGGCTTGTGTTGGTGTACAGTAAGCAATTTAAAAAGTTACTTATGCATTGTTGGTGACTACCCGAATGGTATTTAAATCTGCCAGGTTGCCTTCAATAGTGTGAATGCATCTATTGTAAATATTTGGAATATTCCAGAACTGCCCAGTGCTTGGCAAATTCAGGGGAGACAAAAAATCACATTTGAGTAATTTGAAATTAAGAATCATAGAGGACTTAACCACTGAAGTATTCAATTCAAATAGTTAAATGGAGTGCTCACATTTAAAATACCTGTTATCCATAGGAATGGATGGACTGATAGAATTGGGACCAAATTCCTAGCTGGGGCATGTGAAATGTGCTTTGATAAAGTCACCTGCATTGACCAACAATAATTTGGCAAGCTCGGAAATTTAAAAAACAGTCGGGTCCCAAGCTCTGTGAAAAAAATAACAATGTTCAGGTTTATTGCATTCACACTGAAACACGTGTTCCTTCTACAGATCCTGCAAGTTTCCCCAATGAGTATAGTCCATCCAAATGATGTTGCTAACTTTGGC
>NW_025193454.1:0-3928 GCF_004010195.1 Chiloscyllium plagiosum | reverse complement strand
GGACCTGACCGAATCTCAGCTGGTTTGGTTTTGAAAATGTAAGTGTGTCTAGGGCATGATCTTCGCTTAGCAGCTTGTGTTAATAATGGTACTGGAGAATGTCTTTCGTCAAGTCGCCATCGAGCCTTGGTTGTTTGATTTCACTTTTGACCAGTCGTCCTATCAACTGATTGATAAATAGATGTAAATCATTTAGTTGCACCCTTTCAAATTCCTTTTGAGTTTTGGGGTCAGAAGTGTCATTGGAGTGGGTATGGCACAGTACCACATGTGGTAAAAGGGAAACAAGTGTTAGAGGATGTTCACCCACAGAATCCCACTCTGAATAAATTCACCATCTGGATATTCGCATTGTTCTGGGTGTGAAACTTTAGGAAGTGGGAACGTGAAATGATTGAAAACAGCACTGAATAGGTTGTTGATAATGGTGTGGTATATGAGGAATGTCAACAATAAAGGCCATTTGGAAAGTTGGAACAGGTCTCCTTGGAGAGCAGAAGGCCAAACGCTGGCCTTGTTAAACCTTTCCAAGACATGAGTGGGTGAGACAGAGGAAAAAAAGAAGGGAGAATGATCCCGACACCTGAAAGAATCGAGAACGATTCGGCAGAGTTTTAAAGACATTAGTAAAAGAAGAAAAATGTACATGAGGAGAAACGCTTTCACATCGGGAATGGTTAGGGTCTGACATTGACAAAGATGCAGTTTCAATCGAGTTGTTGAAAAACTCATTCAATGTTCATGTTGGAAGTAAAAATGTGCAGAGTTACAGGGAGAAGGCAAGAGAATGATACGAAAAGAGAAGCACATTTATCTCTGTAGGGAGCCAGCATAGCTAAGGTGTTTTGTTACACGTTTGTGATTCTGACTGGAATCACAGTTCGACCAACAGGGTGTAGGGAGTTAAAGAACGGTGATATTGGCAAAGCCGGAACACATGACACAACAGAATGTTATCCAGCACGTACATGTCACAGGGAGGATGGTGCTGTCTGAAAATCCTGCAGGATGTCTTGCGGATCAGACACAGCAAATTTCACTATTCGAACCGAATCAGCCCTATGAAGGGAAGCCGGAGGCGCCTGCTTCAGAACTCAATCACTAAAGAAGCTGAGGCTCGAGTCCCGCCACTGCAATAAAGTGTCTGTGCGGTCATGGTAGTGCTCGCCTCCCGCACGGAAAAGCGCAAGCAGCTGTACTGCTGCTTTATGTTCCAGGCAAGTTACTTTTTTACTGGAACCGAAATGAAACTGTTATTTCATCGCTATTGTGAAACAAAGTCCTGCGGTGACACATCTCGTCGTTATTTGGTTTTCTGGCGAATGCGAACATAATTAAAACTAATTTCGATGTCAAATGTTCTTAAATTTCTCCCATTTCATTCATTTCCGTCCTGAAGACATCGGAAGAGAAAGATAATTTAATCGAGACTGTGATTGGTGAAATTCACTTTTTTTGGCCCGTTCATATTATGATCATTCTTTCACTTTTTAAGCACGTTCTGGGAAGTGGTGGTCTATTAAGGCTCCAGAATGTTTGAATTAGTAGCTTGGGACTGCCCTGTTGTTAGTTGTGAGATTAGTTTATGGCTCATCCCCCGGACTGTTTCACATTTAGTATTCATGCTTCGCTGTGTCTGAAAATGCATTAGCTATGCCAGTTTTCTTTGTTTTCCTTGTTAAATGCTTTCTGTTTTGCGATTCGCTCAATACATTACGAATTAACAGGGTTTCGTTTCTGAGGTAACTTCCAGCAGCAAAAATACTCAACTGAGGATCTGGGAATATTTCACGGAAATAGGTCAGTCGGGGCAAAAGTAAGGAAGTCTTTCGTTTCTGCAGTGTTTCACAATACTAACTTTCCCGTGAGCAGTCGAACAGACGAAATGATTGTGCCACAGACTGCGACGGCAAGCTCCACTAAAAAAGTAATCTTTTAAAGCCGGTGTAAGCAACACAACGTTTTTGGGGTACACCGCGTGGAAACAGATACTTGGGTGTATCTCGTTCATGCTCACCACATAGCCTAAATTAAACAAGCCCCACTAAACAATGAACTATTGGAAACCAAAAGGTGAAAGGTAGAATGGCTTCAACCTTCAGTGCTGGATGCCACTGAGCCTCAGCAGGGACGGCTGCGGCTTGTTTCTGTAGTGTAGTGGTCATCACGTTCGCCTTACGCGCGAAAGGTCCCAGTTTCTGGGCAGAAACTGCTTTGTTCTTCAACTGCAGTCTTTTACATGGACAAGAACGGAGTTTTCTTGCTTGCTTTCCCATCTGCAAACGTGCCTTCGAATTTGCTTGAACAAATCTGCTCTCGTAGTGAAATGCAATGCAATTCCATTTAATTACTGTGCAAAGTATTGTAAAGTTTTTCTCCAACCTGGTTCTGATCATATGCCATTCCGTTTGAGAGTGTACTTACCGCGTTCTGATTCTTCCACGAAAAGCAGTACCGCATTTGCATTCCTTGCGCAGGTGGCTCGGTTCAAACACAGGGAAGCAGCTGATGCTCTGGTGTGACAGCGCACCACGAATTCCTGAACTTATCTGACTGTCAAATGTACCTCAAAAGTCGTCTCTGAAAGACCTCATTTGGAAGCTGTCTGTCGTTATTCAACGTCCGAATGTTGGCAGCAGAGGTCCTGAATCATGTTTTGGAGCAGTTCGCACGTTCGTGGCTCATTCAATCAGCAACAGCAATGAAAGAAATTACACTCTCAGAGGAATCTCTGGACCTGTGCTTTCATAACGTCGCTAGTATTAAGGTGCGCCCCGAGATCTAAGTCATGTTGGAACTGAAACGGAGGAATCGACAGAGAGGCTACAGAATGACATCGCATCCATTTGGTTTTCTTTAAATCACTGACGAGCAGGAAAATGTAAACGGGGAGGGCGAGTGGGGAAGTGAGGCAGTTGCAGCTCTGGTGAAACTCCTTCTTTGTGATTCACTCAGCAACCAGAGACGTGAAGGTGACTCAGGCGTGAGAACTCTTCACATCGAGAACAAAAAGCACTCAAGGGCAGTTAGTACCTCTTCCGGAGTGGGGCTGAGGTGAGGTCAGTATCTTTTGACTTTTGTTACTATGTTCAGAAAGTGCCTTTTAGATTGAGGTGAACAGAAACTGCATTTCAAAAAAGCACCATGGAATTTAGCAAAATTTATTGAGTCGCTTCTCGTCGATTCCCACACAGGTTTCCAACTCAGTCGGTATCCATGTGGCTTATGTCCAGGAGTGAACATCTCTGTAGCGAATTGCACGGTTCAGGTAAAAGGCAAGGAAAGTGGCATCTCGAACTGGCTCCGAGGTCAGAGCATCCTCACAATGTGATCTGTCGTTCTCGGAATGTAATGCTCCCTCCGGTTTTAGGGTGGAGAACATTCTTTGGGACTCTTATTCTGCAAAACACACGCAGGGACAGAAACAATGCTGCACAGTATGATGTGGAACACGGCCTGCTCAGCTTTGTGCATTTTCCCTGTAGTCTGGTGTGTTTCATGTTCCGTGTAAACGTGAAAACTGTTCTCTTTCGAGCAATCATTTATCAAAGCAAGAATCGAAATTGCAGTAATGTCATGCAGCTCCTGGTTTCTTTCGTGGATCAGAATCGAATTTCCATTCCTCATACAGACATTACATTTGTGGCTCAAACGAGTCTCAGAAGGTAGGATCAGCTTCCCATTGGTTTTTGTGTGGATTGAAGTGTTATCATTATCTGCTGCAAAATTGATATTGTAGTTGGGCAGATCCCAGCAGCAGTGCCTGCAGGGCAGGGATCGTGGAACTCTTTCCCTGTGACTTTGCTTCTGTTGTTTTGCAGGCGCTCCATGGAAAGTGTAAGAAAATGTGCGACTGCCATGGGTGGTCTTCTGGCCAAGTGGTCGGAGGCGCTGAATTGTGGCTCGAATCTCTAATGAGGCGTGTGTT
>NW_025193453.1:0-3928 GCF_004010195.1 Chiloscyllium plagiosum | reverse complement strand
ACTCTCTCTTGCAGACATCACAAAGCTGCACAGGCTCGTCTGAGGGGACACTCTCCAACTAATGTTAAAGGGTACTTACAGAGAGTGTATTCTAAGCATTAAGCACCCGCTTCTCTCTATAGGATCTGTAAGAGTCTGTTAAAAGTGCATTTTTTTAAAACCAAATCTCTGATTTGAAAAACAAACAAACAGAAGAGGTCTCTACTAGGTAGTCCATACTTACGAATTATTTGATCAAATGATGTCATTCTTTCTCCCTCAAATTAAACGTCGTGCCTCAGTAGATAGCACTGCAGCCTAACAGCACTAGGATCTAAAGATGTGCAGGTTAGATAAATTGGCTATTGATAAATTACCCATAGTGTTCAGGGATGTGTAGGTTGGTAAATATAGGATGGTAGGGGAATGGGTCTGGATTGGTCGAAGTCGACTTGTTGGGCCCAAGGACCTGTTTCCACACTGTAGGGATTCTATTAATTCTAAATCACTGAAGAAAGGTATACCCCTGGCTTCCCACAGTTTAAACATGGAATCCATTTTCCCCGGTTGATAACCTGGTATACCAATTATAGGGATAAGAAACAAGGTTTTGGCTATATTGCCCTCGATCTGACTCATTGTCATTCAAGCTTTAACTTTATTGATAATTATTGGGTTATGAGAATACTCCACAAATATTGTCATTTTGTCTAAGAACAACAGACTTATAAGGGTTCACTTTGTCTGAGAGGGTTCAATATCTAACCGTATTGACGCTGAGTCCTCAGTGGCCCAGACACTCACGTAGGATAATAAAGAGCTTAATTGGTAGCTTTTGATCTGGGAGATCTACTCCCCACAATCTGTGGGGTAGTTGCAATTTGGTTAGCTTGATAAAGAGTCGCTTATGGTGCCAAATAAAAGAGCTAAACCAGCCATTAAGTCTCCTAAATATCTGTTTGGGAAACATCAAAGGAAGCATTCACATGGGTATAGCAAATAAGGAAGGACACTCATTTTAATAACAGCTATCCGACCTTGCCAGGATATTGGAAGTGCCTCCCATCTTTGAAGGTCTTGTTTTATTTTGTCAAACAAATGGACACTGTTCACGTTAAATAATGATCAAAGACAGATGAAATGAATATACTGAAATAGGGAAACCACCCCCGTGATCATTTAAAAGGAAACCAGGATTTGCCTTCAATATCAGGTACTTCCCTAAGACCTCCCATAGGCTTGGCCACAAACTTTGTAAAATTAATCTTATAGCCCAAAAAGGCGACAAGCGAATTAATGCATTGCATCACGTGAGCTGCCGAAACTGTGGGATTTGACAAAAACATAAGACCCTCATCTGCATACAACATAATCTTATGTGACTTCTATCTTAATTCTGGGGCAGGTATGTTGGGGTAATATTCCCAATTGTGCAGGATGCCACTGTATCTAAGATTGTTGCAGGGATGGGGAAGAGATCAACCCTCGTGTGGCATTTGTGCGGGTTAAAGGAGAAAATAACATCCCTACTTGTGAGGTAGATCTGCTTCCAGGTATCCACCAGCTCTAACCCATTAATTGCTTTCATTATAACGAGGGTATTGCGGGACCTTTGGACATTCTGTCCACCGTGGGGCCATAAGACAGTCGAGAACACCTTCTACAATAACATGCCATGATGAAAGATAACTTACTTTGGAAAATGCATCTTCCAGGATTTTAAGACGGTGCGCCAGGGGGCAATAAACATTAAAAATACTGTATTATTTCCCATAGTTCAAGACTTTGGGAATGATGATCCTTCCGTGAGTGTCTAATACAATCTAGTAATTTAAATGGAAGATTCTTCTTCACTGGTATGGCTTCTCCCCAACTCCTAGTATTCAAAGATGAGAAATAAACCGGATCAAACCCACTCTGCTGTAACGTCAAATGTTCCTTGTCATCAAGGTGCATCTCCTGCAATAGGACAACATCCAACCTCTCTGTTTTAAGACTAGAAAGTACATTTTTCCTCTTGACTGGCAGATGGAACCCCTTAATTCTCCAGGTACAACATTTAAGCACATCATTATCCAGAACACACGGTAGCAACATTTCAACTCTAGAGTTTCACATCGAATAACACATCGCTGATCATTAATAAAGAAAAGACTCATTGGGCCTAAAAATTGTACAAACTAAAACTACTGCAACCAACAAGCTCTCAAAACCTTCCAAAGCTAAACACACAAAAATGCAGAAAACGAAATAAAATCCAAAATGCCAATGACACTCGATTGGGGAATTTACCCCCCACGACCCACTGGGGATGCTTACATATCTCAAAACTTTATCTTCTGCCCGCTACCAATATGGAATCCAGAGCAATTAACAACAGAAATCGGGCTTGAACTGCCCTTCTGTCGGCACTTCGTCATCACAACTACCTTTGTAACTCCCTCCAGCTTGAGCTGCATCCCAGACACAAGCATTGAAAGAAAAAAGAGTAGTAATACTAATGAAGAAGTTAAAAATGAGTACTCTACCCATTCCCGGCTATAATTTAACACCGGTGAATAGCAGAAAAATCCATCAAAATTTATTTCAGAGAGAAACAGGATTATCTAAATATCCAGCTTATTTTAAAATGTTCACAAAGTTTTCGCTTTCTCTGGAGAGTCAGACGAGTTCGTGGATCCAGAGAAAGCAATACGGAGCACCGCTGGGTACCGTAAGGAATACTGAATCCAGATTTCCCTTACTCTTCTCTTGATATTTAAAAAAGATTTTCTTTCCTGAATCTCCGCCGCTGAAAAGTCCTGAAAGAAGATAATACTGGAGCCCTCGTGAATTAAACCCATCGGATCTTTCCCCTGGGTTCTGGAAGATTCCATTCGTCTTTGTTTGTCCCCATAACTATGTAATCACGCAATGACAGGATGAAGGCGTTAGTCTGAGTCTGACATCCGCGCCGTAACCCGATGACCTGTCTCACTCTTCACCCGTCCCTCCTCAGTTTCGAAGTGAAGGGATCGTTGCAGCCAGTTCTTGAAAAAACTCACCGGCTGATCACCTTCTGTCCACTCCAGTAAACCAACGATGTGAATATTCTTCATCGTACCCCTATTCTCGAGGTCGTCATCTTGTTCAGTTAAGATGCAGACCTGCTTTTCAAGGCCGACGATCCTCTCCCGAGAGGAATCGATCACGGGCTCTGTCGCTGCAGGTCTGCCCTTGGCATCGTCTGTTCTGTTTCCAAGGCTGTCAAGTTGCTGCTCATGTTTTTGGAGCACGGCTGAGAGCGGCGCTAGCCACGGCTGAACCTTCTTCAATCATGTCATCAATCATTTCACATAATTTGGTGAACTCAGTGACCAAGGCTGGGTCTATTGAACGAGCAGAGTGGGTTGCAGCTACAGCCTCAGGCAGGCTCCATGCTTCTGATGGGTGCACCGTGTGTTGGGACTTACTTGATCCTTTCCCGTGTTTTGTCGTTTCCACTTGACAAACCGGGAATAGTAAAGATTCTATCGCTCTTTTCGTGTTGAAGTTTACATAAATGGCTGGGATGGAGTGGGTTAGGTAACCACTTTGCCCGTGCTGTGATGCAGAGCCCAGCAAAGCAGACCTTCTGGATCGCCGCCATCTTGTATTCCCCCTTAACATTTTATCGATATTATCATTTCATTTTGCATTATATTAATGGATGTTCTGAAGCCGCGTTATTTGATACCACTGTCTACATTTCCCCCCACACTGCACATTGCTGCCCATTCCTCGATAATCCTTGACTCTGTTGTTATTTATGAACCTTCCATCTGTGCCTCAAAAATATTCAATATTTCTGCCTCCAATGTTCTGTGGGTAAGAGTGTTCCAAAGACTGACAGCACTTTGGGAAAACAATTATAAACATTATGATCTGAGTGTGAGAATAGTCTTTTGTGTCTCCTTATGTGAGAAAGGAT
>NW_025193452.1:1712-3928 GCF_004010195.1 Chiloscyllium plagiosum | reverse complement strand
ATGCAGTCATCAATGTAGCGGAGGAAAAGATAGGGATTGGTGCCAGTGTAACGCCGTAAGATGGACTGTTCTACATAGCCGACAAAAAGACAGGCATAGCTGGGGCCCATGCGGGTGCCCATGGCTACCCCTTTTGTTTGGAGGAAGTATGAGGATTCAAAGGAGAAATTGTTAAGGGTGAGGACCAGTTCAGCCAAGCGAATAAGAGTGTCAGTGGAAGGGTACTGATAGAGATGCCATGAGAGGAAAAAACAGAGGGCTTGGAGGCCCTGGCCATTTGCAAATGGAGGTGTAGAGGGACTGGATGTCCATGGTGAAGATGAGGCATTGGGGGCTGGGGAAGTGGAAGTCTTGGAGGAGTGGAGGGGGTAGATAGTGTCCCAAACGTACGTGGGGAGTATGTGGATGTCCGATACTCCTGTTCTTATCTATCGCTCCCTAATTGGACCAGATTAACAGCCCCAATCAGGGAACTTCTATTCCATGAGGTCTACCTGATTGACCCTGTTACAATCACTACATCCCTCCCCCTCTGAATTCAAGGAAATAGGCCAGTTCCTGTGTTCTTGTAGCTCCTCCTGAGCATTTTATCAGACTTGGTCGGATTCCTCTGTCTCTGCCTCTGATATGGGCAGTGTGTAACGCACAGTAGCTCACTTCTTGTGCCTGGAGCATCTCAGAAGAAATTCATTCTCTTCTTCAGCCAGCAAAGGTGTCAAGGCAGCAATATCCACCGTTTCTGTCTCAGATTCCAAGGTCTCATCAATGCTAAATGGAGAGTCAGACCCACAAGTCGTGCCAACATTTCCTACCATTCCAAGGAGCTGGGCCTATTTTGCTCCCGCCCTGTTTGAGAGTTTGAAGCTTTCATATGATCCACGTGCTGGTTCAGGACTGTCGCTCCGACCTGAGCTTTATACGTCACTAGACCTGAACTCGTATCGCCTCTTACCCATGCGGTACCATTCCCGGGATTCCTACAACAAACTTTGTCCCCTGAAGTAAACTGTCTCTCTCACTTAGCGGAGTCTTGTGCCTGTCATTGGCGTTCCTAATGCCATTTCATCCTCTCAGGTCCAAGAAGATCAGATTTAACCTGGTGTGGAGTCTTCTCCCCATTAGCAACTCTACTCGAGCTATTCCTGTAGTTGTGTGCGAGATGATACAATAATTAAATTTGAAAAAGGACAGATTGGTATCAAGTGAAGCTGCAGGCTGTTTCTTTAAACCTATCTTCAAAGTTTGGACTGCTCTTTCTGCTAGACCATTGGATGATGGATGGTATGGAGCTGCCTTTATTAGTTGAATGCCATTTGAATTTAGGAAAGACCCAAATTCCCTGCTGGTAAACCATGGCCTGTTATCTGTGACCAACAGTTCCACGAGTCCGTGTATTGTAAAATATGCATGCAGTTTTTCTATCATCACCCCCATGTTTGACAGAAGAACTCAATGCACATTCAACCACTTTGAATGTGATTCCACATGACTAACAACATTGAGCTGAAAATGTGTTGCTGGAAAAGCGCAGCAGGTCAGGCAGCATCCAGGGAACAGGAGAATCGACGTTTCGGGCATAAGCCCTTCTTCAGGAATGAGGAAAGTTTGTCCAGCAGGCTAAGATAATCATCTATTGCATCCTCTGCACCCGATGTGGCCTCCTCTATATTAGGGAGACAGGCCGGCTACTTGCGGAGCGTTTCAGAGAACACCTCTGGGACACCAGGACCAACCAACCCAACCACCCTGTAGCTCAACATTTCAACTCCCCCTCCCACTCCACCAAGGACATGCAGGTCCTTGGACTCCTCCATCGCCAGACCACAACAAAACGACGGTTGGAGGAAGAACACCTCATCTTCCGGCTAGGAACCCTCCAACCACAAGGGATGAACAAGGATTTCACCAGTTTCCTCATTTCCCCTCCCCCCAGCCTGTCTCAGTCAAATCCATCAAATCCAGCACCGCCTTCCTAACCTGCCATCTTCTTCCCGACCTCTTCGCCCCCACTCCAGTCTGACCTATCACCCTCACCTTGACCTCTCGCCACCCATCACATTTCCGACGCCCCTCCCCCAAGCCCCTCCTCCCTACCTTTTATCTTAGCCTGCTGGACAAACGTTCCTCATTCCTGAAGAAGGGCTTATGCCCGAAACGTCGATTCTCCTGTTCCCTGGATGCTGCCTGACCTGCTGCGCTTTTCCAGCAACACATTT
>NW_025193452.1:0-1409 GCF_004010195.1 Chiloscyllium plagiosum | reverse complement strand
AGGTGTCGTCCAGGTAGCTGTGGGAGTCGGTCGGTTTGTAGTAGATGTCTGTGTTGATTCGGTCGCCTGAGATAGAAATAGAGAGGTCGAGGAAAGGGAGGGAGGAATCTGAGACTGTCCAGGTGAATTTGAGGTCGGGGTGGAAGGTGTTGGTGAAGTGGATGAACTGTTCAACCTCCTCGTGGGAGCACGAGGCGGCGCCGATACAGTCATCGATGTAGCGGAGGAAAAGGTGGGTGGTGGGGCCAGTATAGTTGCGGAAGATGGACTGTTTCACATATCCTACGAAGAGGCAGGCATAGCGGGGCCCATGCGGGTGCCCATGGCTACTCCTTTCGTTTGGAGGAAGTGGGAGGATTGGAAAGAGAAGTTGTTCAGGGTGAGGACCAGTTCAGTCAGTCCCTCCCCTTCCTCGACCTTTCTATTTCCATCTCAGGCAACCGGATCAACACGGACATCTACTACAAACCAACCGACTGGGCATGGGTGGTGTCCCGAACGTAGGTGGGGAGTTCTTGGACTAAGGGGGATAACAACATTGAGCCCATGGAAGGACTGGCATAGTCGAACATACAGGTCTTCCTGCTATAACGTGATAGTTATGTTCCTCTGTAACCTTTGCTCTATAGAAAATCATGCTATGGAAAACAGCTATCGAAAATTGTGCTGTAGAAGGTCACTAATAGAAAATCGCTGCATCCGTTCAGTAGGAAGTTTGTGTTATCCAAACAATACCTACAATTCATCAATCGCGTTATAGCCAATTCATGTTGACAAAACGCGTGCTGTGGCAGAACGACCTGTATAACTAAGTCCAGGGTTTATCTGGTCATTCCCATGAATGTGGAGAAGCTGCTGTTGGTAACTTTTGACCTTGTTAGCACTCTGAACACTGACCCACAACAATGTGACTATGTCTGTATCTAAACCTGGCCATCATACATAACATCTTGCCAACATCTTCATTTTGGAAATTCCTGGATGACACTGGTGGAGTTCAGCCAGTATCCGGAAGCAACCTTTGCTCAGGACAATCACTCCTGTTCCCTATAATAATATGCCGTCCTCTACCTTGATTTGTTCTCACCAGGTGCAAATAGTTTTCTATTCTGGTTGTGACGACTCTTTGGTTTCCCCCACCATCACCAGCTGTTTCAGTTTTGCCAGGACTGGATCTTTCTGTGTAAAAAGTCTGATATTGTCAGCTGTGACTAGAAGCATGTCCAGAAAATTTAAAACCATCACAGATAGGAATGGTACCATCGGTGGTGTATCTGCCAGTGGGAAGTTAAAAATCACACAACACCAGGTTATAGTTCAACAAGTTCAATTGGAAGCACTAGCTTTCGGAGCACTGCTCCTTCATCAGGTAGTTGTGTCGGACTATAACCTGGTGTTGTGTGATTTTT
>NW_025193451.1:0-3928 GCF_004010195.1 Chiloscyllium plagiosum | reverse complement strand
CTTTCACTGTCTACCCTATCTAATCCTCTGATCAAATTGTATGTCTCTATTAAATCCCCTCTTAGCCTTCTTCTTTCCAATGAGAACAGACCCAAGTCTCTCAGCCTTTCCTCATGAGAGCTTCCCTCCAGACCAGGCAACATCCTGGTAAATCTCCTCTGCACCTTTTCCAATGCTTCCACATCCTTCTTGTAATGGGGTGACCAGAACTGTACACAATATTACAACTGTGGCCGCACTAGCATTTTGTACAATTGCAGCATGGCATTATGGCTCTGGAACTCAATCCCTCTACCAATAAAACCTAACACACTGCATGCCTTCTTAACAGCACTATCAACCAGGGTGGCAACCTCCAGGGGTCTATGTACACGGATTCCAAGATCCCTCTGTACATCCACATTACCAAGAATCTTTCCATTGACCCAGTATTCTGCCTTCCTGTTATTCTTTCCAGAGTGAATCACCTCACATTTATCTGCATAGAACTCCATTTGTCACCTTTCGGCCCAATTCTGTGGTTTATCCAAATCCCCCTGCAACCTGCAACATTCTTCCACAATGTCCACTACTCCACCAACTTTAGTTTCATCTGCAAACTTACTAACCCATCCACCTATGCCTATGTCTAAGTCATTTATAAAAATGACAAACAGCGGTGGTCCCAAAACAGATCCTTGTGGTGCACCGCTAGTAACCGGACTCCAGGGTGAATATTTTCCATCAACGACCACTCGCTGCCTTCTTACAGAAAGCCAGTTTCTGCTAAATCACCCTCAATCCCATGCCTCTGCATTTTCTCCAACAGCCTACCACTTGGAACCTTAATAAAAGCTTTACTGAAGTCCATGTATACCACATCAACTGCCCTACCCTCATCCACATGCTTGGTCACCTTCTTAAAAAACTCAATGAGGTTTGTGAGACATGATCTGCCCTTGATGAAATCATGTTGACTATTTGAAATCAAATCGTTGCTTGCTAGATGATTATAAATCCTATCTCCTATAATCCTTTCCAAAACTTTTCCTACAACAGACTGGTCTATAATTACCTGAGTCATCTCTACTGCCCTTCTTGAACAAGGGCACAACATTTGCAATCCTCCAGTCCTCTGGTACTAAACCTGTAGACAATGACGACTCAAAGATCAAAGCCAAAGGCTCCGCCATCTCCTCCCTAGCTTCCCAGAGAATTCTCGGATAGATCCCATCCAGCCCAGGGGACTTGTCTACTTTCACTCCTTCAAGAATTGATAATATCTCTTCCTTACTAACCTTGATCCATTCCATTCTCATTCTTCTCCTCTTCAATATTCTCCTTTTCCTGAGTGAAAACTGATGGGAAATATTCATTTAGCACCTCTCCGATATCCATAGGGTCCTCACACATCTTCCCACTTCTGTCTTTGACTGGCCCTATTTCTACCCTGGTCATCCTTTTATTCCTGACATACCTATAGAAAGCTTTAGGGCTCTTTTTTATTTTATCTGCTAAAGACTGCTCATGTCCTTTCTTTGCTATTCTTAACTCTCTCTTTAAATCCTTCCTAGCTAATCTAGTAAAATAAATCTGGTATGTGGCTGGGAGGGATGGAAGGGAAGGGAAGAGGCTGAAAGGGGAGTCAGGGGATGGGAAGGGAGGTTATTTGAAATTGGAGAACTCAATATAGAGCCCTCCAGGCTGCATGTTGTTCAGGCGGAAGATGAGGTGTTGTTCCTCTAATGTGCAGTTTGGTTTGTTGTGGCAATGGGGAATGCCGAGGATGGTCATGTCGGAAGGGAGTGGGAAGGGGAATTAAAATGGGCGGTGACTGGGAGGTTTGGTCTGTGAGACAGCTCTCCCAGCTTTGGCACAAGCCCTCAGCTGTTATCCAAGTTCAGAGGGACAATGAAGTGTCAACCACGTTGCCAACAGCTTATGGTGGCAAATTTCTTTCCCTGAAGGACATTAGTGAAGTTAATGGATCTGTCTGCAATGCTTTTGCTGACTTCGAATTCCAGAATTTTTCGGATTCTAATTTCACCACCTGTCGTGCTGGGATATGAAGCCAGGAGCATTTCCTTGCTTTCTGGATCATTAGTCCAGCACCAGTGCTGCTTGGCCATCACCTACCTTCAATATACTTTGGGACATCCAATATTTATAAAAGTCTCTGACCTTCGTGTTGAGAATCCTTGGTGAGCAGTTTGCTGGTTGGGTTTGGTCAAACAGGAAGCTAAACATTAAAGAATTGATACGTGCAGTCACTCAGGCTCTTACTCGTCAATAATGTTCCATTATTCCATAAGTGCATCCGAGGAGCAGGAGAGTTGATGTTTTGGGCATAAACCCTTCATCAGGAATGAGGGTTGTGATCCGGGGCTGAGAGATAAGTGGGAGTGAGGATGGGGTTGGGGGGAAGGTAGCTCAAAGTGATAGGTGGACGAAGGTAAGGGAGAAGGTGATACTTGGGGGGAGGGGGGATGCAGTGTGGAGCAGATAGATGGGAAAGGCGATGGACAGGTCAGGAGGGCGGCGCTGAGTTGGAGGCTTGGGACTGGGATAATTTGGTGGGAGGGGAATTGAGGAATCTGTTGAAATCCACATTTATCCCATGTGGTTGCAGGGTCCCAAGGTGGAATATGAGGCATTCTTCCTCCAGGTATTGGGTGGTAATGGTTTGGCAGTGGAGAAGGCCCAAGACCTGCATATCCTTGATGGAGTGGGAGGGGGAGTTGAAATGTTTAGCCACGGGGCAATGGGGTTGGTGGGTGCGGGTGTCCCAGAGATGTACTCTGAAATGATCTGCAAGTAGGTGTCCTGTCTCCCAGATGTGGAGGAGACCACATTGGGTGCAACAGATATAGTAGTTGACATTGGTAGAATTACAGGTAAATTTCTGAATGATGTCGAAGGTTTGGGGCCTTGGACGGGGGTGAGGTGAGTGGGCGCAGGCTTTGCACTTCCTGTGGTGGCAGGGAAAGGTGCCAGGAGTGGGGTGTGGGCTAGTGGGGCTGTGGAATTGACGAGGATGTCATGGAGGGAATGGTCTCTCCGGAACGCTGATAGTTGTGGGGAGGGAAGTATATCTCTGATGGTGGGGTCGGTTTGGAGGTGGCGGAAGTGGTGGAGGATGATGCAATGTATGCAGAGGTTGGTGGGGTCGAAGGTGAGGACCGGTGTTGGGGGGTGGTAGGGGGAGGGTTTCTGTCCTTGTTACGTTGGGAGGGGTGGGATTCAAGGGCGGTGGTGCAGGAAGTGGAGGAGACGCAATGGAGGGCATCGCCGACCACGTGGGAAGGGCAGTTGTGATCATGGAAGAAGGAGGCCATCTGGGACTTTCTAAGGTATTCCACTGCACTGGCCAATAAATTTGAGGTTTACCTGTTAACAGATTGTACAGTGGAGTTTGGGATTTGGGGTTTGGCCTTGCTGTCCCTTTCCCTGTAAATAGCAGTCCTTTGTGAACTGTTGCTTATTGTCTATTGTTAACTGTTCTTATTTTGAACCGTTTCATAAAATAAAAATTAAAGAAAACCAGATATCATTGGTGTCTAGTATGATTGTTACTCTCTTTGGAGTAAAGGGAATTATATCTTTACTCAAAGCTGCAGGAGCAGAAAGACCTGAGCGTATATGGGCACAGGCATTGTAGGTGATGGGAGGTGGAGAGAGGTGCAGTTCATAATGCAAGCAGTCTCCTCAGTTCTGTTAATAGCCCCACCAGCTACCATTCAAAGGAGCAGCCCTCCAACAGCTTGTTTTGCTCATGCTGGGTATCGGGTCCTTCGTTCTGGTGAGTTGTTGTCTGAGAGTGGCTGTTGGTTTGTGTGCTGTTATAAGTCCTCGTGGTCGCAGTAATCTGGCTGTCAGTTCGGAAATGCTCTTGATGTATGTTAGTGTGGCTAGTTCTTTGAGCAAAACCAATGTAGTGTACAAAATCCCA
>NW_025193450.1:0-3928 GCF_004010195.1 Chiloscyllium plagiosum | reverse complement strand
TTGTCTATGCATAAATATTGTTTTGCATTGGAGTGGATCTGTTTACATGTAAATAGTACTGTGCATCGAACTATCTTAGTTTAATTAGAAATTTTTTGTATGTGAACTGTTTGTTTATAAATACAAATATTGTTGTGGATGGGAAGTGTTCATATTTATATTTAAATCCTGTTTTGTTTTGGAGATGTTCATGCTTTTTCATAAATATTGTTATGCGTTGGAATTGATATGAATTATATCCCAGACCACAACTCGCTGCATCAAAACTTTTGCGCCCTCGATACCTTTTGATCAATTCAATGAGCCCGGATCACATCAGCGACAGCATATTTGCCTTGTGTGTCAGAGAGAGTAGTTACATTTTACTTGAACCCTTCCTCAATGTCATTATGAAGTGTTTAATCAAAGAAACGACATGTTTTTACAGTTCAACCAAATAAAATAAAATTTTGTACAAGGTTAGAAAGATAGAATAATCTGGAGTGTATATGTCAATCCCTGTTTCCCTTCAGTGTTGTTTGGATTTGTTTGGACTGGGAACAGGGATTGCAGTTTAGAAAGAATTGAATGAACAGCAGAAAGGAATCTTTTAAAACATTCACTGGGATTTCAGTGAAGATTCTGAGGTCTGCTCTAAACCGACCACATGGCAAACTATGGTAAACTCCCCATGGAGCAGTCAGGCAGACTCACAGCAATGTGTTCTGACTCCACTAGAGGGCAGACTAATGTAAACAAGACATGGAGCAGTCAGACAGACACGCAGCAATGCGCTCTGACCCCACTAGAGGGCAGACTATTGTAAATTCCCCATGGAGCCGTCAGGCAGACTCACATCAATGTGCTCTGACTCCACTAGAGGGCAGACTAATGTAAACTCCCCATGGAGCAGTCAGGCAGATTCTGGACAGAGATCAGATTAAAACTACATTAAATTTATGCACTGAAGACAAGAAGCAGTATAAAGTTCCCAACATTTTGCATCTTGGTAAAGCACGCTGTAATGAGAAGGAGAAAAGAGGCATTATGTAGCAATGCAAACCAAACAGCTTTTGGAGAGAATTACAGATTTAAAAGAGGATATCTTCAACTGGACGTTAATGTAATGCAGCATTTTTTGTCAGGAGCATCCAAATGCGACAGGACCCATGGTTAAACCGAGAAAAGGAAAAGGACAGTGTTCATCTGTTGAAGATGTATTCTCATTCGGATCAAACTCAAACTCAGCAAGTTCGCAGAGCTCACTGGTTCATTGTATTTGCATCAGACTGTGCAAACATATTGTGTAAACATGTGGAATAAACTTGTGTTAATTTGGGCAAAACTGTTGTATCAATCTGCACAAAACTCATGTCTTAATTTGTGCAATGAGCCTGTGCTCAGCCAGGCAAAACTGTTTGGATGAATTTGTCCAAAGAATGTGTGTTAACGTGTACAAACGTCTTGTGTCAGTTTGTTGGGGAAACGTGTGTGGTTTTGTGTTGTGTGTGTCTGGGGTTGTTTAGAATTTGAACATGCAGCTTTGTGTCTGTGTCTGTGTGTGTATTCCCAGGCTGGGCTGAGTGGGTGGATTGGAGGAAAGAGACACAGGAACAGACTGGGTCAGCCCTGGACTAACCCATTGACCTGCTGTTTCCTCCCAGACCCCCCTATAATCTCACAAAGATGGTAGTGGGTGTGGGTGTGGCCCATACCTGGGGGAGGTGTGTTCCAGGTAATGGAGGTGGGAGCTGAGGGTATTCTGGCTCTCTGTGTCTGATGATTCCTCGTGGCAGGGAGCTGACTGGATCAGCTGGGACTTGGGAGGAGATGGGGTTTGAGTGACAGACCTGGGGCTGTGTAAACCAGGTTCAGGAAGCCCTCATTCCTTTCGCCATGTGGCGTGCCCAGGGGTGAGTATTGGGGAGCTAGTGTCTCTATGTCTCTCCGTGTGAGTGTGAGTGAGAGTGAGAGAATGTGAGAGTTATGTTTGAATCTCAATCCCAAGGTTGACCTTTAAGCCGTCTGAAAGCAGCCTCTGTCCCTGATGGACACAGAGATTGACTTTGCGGAGATGGAGCCGAGAGCAGCTGTGGGGGTGGTGAGTATGGGGCTCCTTACCCAATCCATGTCTCCCCGGCATCTCCATCATCGAAATATAAAGATTACCATCGAGCTTTTAACCAGATGCTTGTTTGAAACACACACAGCACGATCCCTCTGCGGTGATGTCTGTGTACTTCAATGTCGCTCTGATGGTCAGCAATTCATTCATCCTGCAATAATTAAACTGAACCAGGGTCACGTGGGAGATTGGGGAAGGCAGAGAGCTGTGGGATCTTGCTGTGCTTTGGGTGCCACTATTGTATTTTATTTCAAATTGATTTGTTTTTATTTCTCAGTGTGTTTCCCCACCCCCCTGGGGGTGAGGAGGCGATTGAATCCAGGAGCTGAAACTCGGGATGATGCAGAGGCAGAGAGAATTAAATCACTTCTGCCACGAGGCCAGAAACATTAATAATAACGCACGCATAGAAAGATCCCACAAGCTGCAATCTAACCCCACACACATCGTGGGTGATGCTGGTTAATGTTTGACGTATTTTTGTCAAATCCCAAGGCCCCAGTTACCTTAGCCCCAGGTTTCCAACCTGTTCTAAAATGACAAGGCCACAATCCGACAGGACCCTGTTAATCAGAGGTCCCGGTAAAAGCCAGCCCCCTCCCCACAGAGAGGATATTAAACCTCGGCGTAATACACAGACAAAACTCACCTGGGCCCAACACGCTGCAGCCTGTCAAACAGGCCTCAGGACTACGTTCCCCCTCTGGAGGAAGCTCTTGTTTGAAGGTTTCCTGCTCCCAAACACACACTTTTCAAATCCTCAAGTGGCCAGGAAGATCCCTTTGGGAGGAAAGAGGCAGCATTAGTGGGAAGGCTGAGCATGAAAATCTTTCACAGAGAGATAGCACAGCAAGATCCCAGCGTTTCCCCTATCAGTGAGACAGACAATTTCTCAGCAACATCCAAACACAAACACGTCGGGTGATGAGTTAAGTTTTCATGTTGAAAAGTTTTTGAAATGACGGGTTAGCTGATTAAACCACTCACTGCCTGCAACGATGGTATTAGGGCAATTGACGCACAGCAAGATCCAACAAGTGACATTGCTGCTCAATCATCTGATCATTTTTATTTCCAGTTTAATTATTTCCTGTCACCCCAGAATCAAATATTGCAGCTATTTGACAATCTCACACTGACAATCTCCCCCTCTCTCTCTCTCCTGTTTGTCTTGGTCTCACCATTTTCCATTTCTTTCTCTTACTCTCTTTCTCTCCGTGTCGAATTCGATCATCCTAACCTCTCTATGACCCACTTTCTTCTGATAGTGTGACAATTCTTTCCGGAGGGTCAGATATTTTAGGTTACAATTCCCTCCTGAGGGAGTCCCGTCTCCCAGATCCTGGGGGTTTCACCTGTTTGTGTCATCAATTCCCCGGTTACTTTAACCCCAGGCTTCAAACCCGTTTTAAAACCGACAAGGCTGTGATCTGACAGGACCCAGTTAACCAGAAGCCCCGAAAAAACCAGGCGTCCCACACCCACTCCATACCCCCAAACCCGGAGGAGATGAAACCTCTGGGGAATAAACAGACCCACACTCACCTGGGCCCCTCGGGCTGCAGCCTGGCCAACAGGCCTCAGGCCTGTGCTCCCCCCTGGATGTTATTGTTGTCCAAGGCTTTGCTGAACCCCAGGCATTTTGGATCTTCACTTTCCTGCTTTCCCAACAAAAGTTCCTCGGGATAAAAGAGAGAAGAGATGAGTTGCTGGGGGGCCAGGGGAGCGAGAGCAGTGTGATGCAAAATTACGCAGCAAGATCCGAGTTTAAACACAATCCCACCACTCCCTTCCCCAATCCCCAATGCATTTCATAACATCACA
>NW_025193449.1:0-3928 GCF_004010195.1 Chiloscyllium plagiosum | reverse complement strand
ATAGTTATCCATTCCTTTATCCAACCGTTCTTCATGCTCTATCTCCACCTATACTTTACTCCTTACATCCTCCCACATCCTACTTTCTGTCTATAAACCAACATTTTATTTCCTCGGTAACACCAGTTTTGAGGAATGCTCACCGTTTCTGAAATGTTAACTTTGATTTCTCTCCACAGATGCTGCTCGACCTGCTGAGGCTTTTCAGAACCTCCTGATTGTTGTTTCCGATTTACAGCATCCGCAGTTCTTTTGGTTTTACTTTACCGAGAGTTTGTAATTCTAGTCGAGCAGCCTCTGCTGTCTCGCCCAAACCCTTCACACTCACTGAGTCATCCCACACAGTGACACTGCGCCTGCATAGCTGCATGGTTCATGTGTCGTCTTGCTGGCCACACCCCTCATTCACTTCCACTGGCTACAGGACCACACAGACTCTCCTCCCATTAGTCTGGAGCTTCTGTCAAACAGCCGGGTCCCATTGTGATGAGAGTGGTGGGGATTCTCCCTCTCTCTGCCCTGGGATGAGCTTCATCATTCAGTGAATGGGGCAGTATCACAAAGCATGGAGCTGGGGGCAATTCAGTCCATTAGAGTTGTACTCTCTCCCTCCGGAGTTGGTGCAGATCTGTCTCAATTCTCCTCCTATTAGTCCACAGCCCCCCAAATCTTTCCTTAAAAAGTAAAATTCCAAATCTGTTTGAGAAAAACTGCTGAATCTGTGTCCAGCTGCCGTTCAGACTGCTCCAGATGCTCAGAACGTACTGAGTAAAATAATGTTCACATTTTCATGTTGCATTATTTGCCAATTATTTGAAAGTAGTAACTAAAAATTGTGACAGTGTTAACAATTCCTCTCTCTCTCTGCAAGTTCAATGCCTTGGAACCAAATCTGCACCTGGTCGAAAGTACTACTTCACCTTCTCAGCTACAAGGTCAATTATCTGTGCTTCTGCTAGCTCTCCACAAAAGAGGAACGCATCCTAATTTATTAATGTCAAAGGGATGTACAGCACAGAAACAGACTTTCAGTCCAATTCGTCCATGACAACTACCAATACTAAACCATGGAGTCCCATTTACCAGATATTGGCCTGTATCAATCGAAACCCTTCCTATTCATGTACCCAATCGGATGCCTTTTAAATGTTGTCATTTTATCAGCCTCCACTACTTCATCTGGCAGCTCATTCCATCCACACACCATGCTCAGCTTGAAACCGTTGCCCCTCAGATCCCTTATAAATCTTTGCCCTCTCAACTTAAGCACATATGCTCTTGTTTTGGACCCACCTAACCTGGGGGGAAAAGACCCCGGCTATTGACCATATCCATGCCCCTTGTGATTTTATAAATCTTCATAAGGTCACCTCTCAGTCTTTGACTCTCCAGGGAAAATAGCCCCAACGTATTCAGCCTCTTCCTGTAGCCAAAATCCTCCAATCCTGGCAACGTTTTTGTAAATCTTGTCCGAACCTTTTCACGTTTCACAACAGAACAGGGAAATTCAAACTGAAAACAGAATTCCTGAAGTGGCTTAATCAATGTCCTGTCCAGCCACAATATGACGTCCCAGCTTCTGTATTCAATACATTGACCAATAACGGAGAGCGTGAATGGAGTCCCATTTGCCAGCATCTCATCCTTATTCCTCTAACTTCTTCCTCTTCATGTACCCAATCAGATGCCTTTGAAATGTTGTAATTGTACTAGCCTCCACCCCTTTCTCTGGCAGTTCATTCCATACATGCACTGCCCTCAACATGAAAAAGATGTCCCTTAGATCCCTTTTAAATCTTTTCCATCTCACCTTAAGCCTGTACCCTCTAGTTCTGGATCCACCGAACTTGGGGAAAAGTCCCTGACTGTTCACATTATCCATGCCCTTCATGATTGTGTAAACCTTTATAAGATCACCACTGAGTCTTTAACACTCCAGCAAAATAGTCCCAGCCTATTAAGCCTTTCCCAATAGCTCAAACTGCTGGAACTGGAAACAGATTCCAGAAGAGCCTGAATCAACGTCCTGTACAACGACAACATGACGTCACAACAGCTGTGTTCAATGCATTGACCAATAACAGAGAGTGTATCAAACACTGCATTCACTCCCTTGCTTACCTGTGACTCTATTTTCAAGGAACTATTAACCTGCACTCCAACGTCTCTTTGTTCAGCAACGCTCCCCAAGACCTTACCATTAAAGGTGTATAAGTCCTGCCCTGATTTGCCTTTCCAAAACACAACAGCTCACATTAATCTAAATTGAACTCCAGCTGCTAATCCTTGCTCCAATCGCACATCTGATTAAGATCCTATTATATTCTAAACTAACCTTCTTCACTGTCCACTACACCTCCAATTTTGGTGCTTTCTGAAAACCCACAGACCATACCTCAGCTATTCACATCCAAGTATTTTATTTAAGGACCCAAATATCCATCCTTGTAGCACACTGCTGCTCACAGGCCTCCAGTCTGTAAAACAACACGCTATCACCACCCTCTGCCTCCAATCTTCAAGCCAGTTTTGTATCCAAATGATTTGTTCTCCCAGCATTCCATGTTATCTCACCTTGCTAACGAGTCTGCTTTGAGGAAACTTGTGCCCATATAGACACCGTGGACAGACTGGCTTCATCAATTTTCTTTGTCACTTCAAAACACTCACTCAAGTTAGTGAGATACGATTGTGCACGCACAAAGCCACATTGACTCTCCCTAATCACTCCTCATCTTTCCAAATAGATGGATATCCTGTCCCTCAGAATCCCTTCCAACAACTTGCCTGCCACTGACTTCAGGCTCACTGTTTTCTTGTTCCATGGCCTCTCCTTACCACCTTTTTACCCCTTTAAAAACGTGATCCAGTACTCCCAATTCCGCCGCCTCAGCCATATCTGCTCCTAGGAGGAACAATTCCACTCCAGGACATCCCAGAAAGGCCTACTTGAAGGATTGTAATTTTTGTCCGACCTTGTCAATAATACCCTCCAATGCATATCCTCCACTTCCTCCACCTCCGCCTTTACCCTACCTCTTCAACCACAATAAGAATATAACCCCACAGTCTTCACTTTCCACCCCACGAACTTCCAGATACAGTGCATTAACCTCTGTTATTTTTGCTACCTAAAGTCAGACATCACCAGCAGAGACATATTTCCCTCCCCACCCCTATCTGCGTTCCGCAGAGACCATTCCTTCAGCGTGGTTAGGCCCACACCCTCCCTTGCTGCCACAGGAGATCTAAAACGTGCGGCTACACCTCCCTCTGACCAAGATCCCAAAAGGATCTTTTCACATCAGGCAGAGATTTGCCTGCACATCCCAAAACATCATCTACTGCATCTATAAGCTATGGGAAATTCAACACGTTAATCCAACTAACCTACATATCTTTGGACTGTGGGAGCAAACTGGAATGCCTGGAGGAAACCCTCACAGACACTGTGGAGAATGTCTGTGGAGTTTGCACAGTCACCTGAAGCTGGAATCAAACACAGGTCCCTGGTGCTGAGGACGCAGCACTAACCACTGAGCCACAATACTATGGGATCTTTGGTGCTGATGTGCTGCCCCACTAACACCTCAGTCACTCACCATGCCTCATTTCATAAGAGGCAGTGATTACAGAGTGAAATTATCGCTAGACTATTAATCCAGAGACACAGATAACGATCTGGGGACCCGGGTTTGAATCCCATCACGGCAGATGGTGGAACGTGAATTCAATAAATACCTGGAAAAAATAATCTAGTGACGACAATGAATCCATTGTCAATTGGTGGAAAAACCCTTCTGATTCATTCATGACCTTTAGGGAAGAAAAATGTCATCTTTACCTGGTTTGGCCTGCATGTGACTCCAGACCTATTGCAACGTGATTGACTCTTAACTGCCCTCTGGTTAAAGGCAGCAATAAATGC
>NW_025193448.1:3294-3928 GCF_004010195.1 Chiloscyllium plagiosum | reverse complement strand
CTCTCACGTGGAGAAGCAGCCATGGAGAGGGAAGTAAAGGCGATGTTGTGGCTCAACGCCCTTTCTCATATGGCTCAACCTGAATTAGATTAAACTGCAAGAAACGCTGTTTGTTCGTTTCATTTTAATTTTGCTGCAACCTGACAATGTTCATTGTAATATCGCAAGTGAATTAGATTTATCCCATTGGAACGATTAATGTTGTATTCAAATTTGCTCCGACTTTATTTCAGTTTCAGGAGAATACTTCTTAGAAAAGCAGAGGGTTAAAGTCCAGTTTTGTTGCTCGTTACTTTGGCAGATTTCTCTGAGTATCAAATGGACCAAACATCTGGTGTTTGTCCTCACATCTTTAACGCATATGATTGAAGCACGAAGTCGATCTCCAAGCAACTGGTCACTTCCGATTCATTATGTAATATCTTTCCATCGCAATAGAAAAAAATCCGCTCAGTTCCATTTACAATGCTTGAAGTGGAATATTATGCCAAATCTTTCAATATTTAGAGTTTTAGAATCGAATCTTATTCAGCCGCACATCTTCACGAAAAGTCTTTACATTTAAAGTCAACCAAATTAGACATTGTTTCCCCGCAACTTCCGACCGACTACACCCCACCCCTATCCTTTACCT
>NW_025193448.1:2586-3278 GCF_004010195.1 Chiloscyllium plagiosum | reverse complement strand
GAGTGACAGCGATTCTGTTCTCATCATTTCTTTGCCCTTCAAAGGTTTTATCAAAAGATTTGAATGTCTGACATCGAGAAGTTTACTTAGTTGAAAGAGGGAACTTTCCACCCATTTACTCACTCCAAACATTTCATAACCGGGAAAACCCCCCACTAAGTCTTCCTTGGTTCAGGGATAACTGTTCTCAATTTTCCAAGAAGACAAGTGAATAAAATTTCATCCTCAGAACACCTCGCCAGCATCGTCTCAAATGGCTTTACACCCCAGAAAACACCACCATTATTCTCTCCGATAGAATCACAGAATCCTATCCAAGAAGACAAGTGAATGAAATCTCATCCTCAGTACACCTCGCCAGCATCGTTTCTAATCGCTTTACACCCCAGTAAACACCATCATTATTCTCTCCGATAGAATCACAGAATCCTACAGTGCAGAAAGAGCATTTCAGTCAATCGAGCCGGTGTGGACTCTCTGAAGGTCATCTCACACAGACCAAGCTCCCCTCCCTATTCCCGTATATTTCACCTGAGGAAGAGTGAGCCCTCCCCCTTATGATTTCAAATAAACCTGTTGGACTATAACCTGTCGTCCTGTGACTTCTGATCTTGTCCCCGCGTTATCCATGGCTAATTCACCTAACTTAGTTAATTCACTACCTGGACACGAGAGGGCAATTTAACTTTGCC
>NW_025193448.1:0-1806 GCF_004010195.1 Chiloscyllium plagiosum | reverse complement strand
AATGTGACTTGCAAAACTGCACACAACACTCTTGCTTGAGACTAATGAGCATTTGTTTTAAATTTTCTGTATTAAATGAGGGCGATTCTGGCGAAGCAGAATTTATTACTCATTCTGAATTGCCCAGAGGGCAGTTGAGACTCAACCATATTGCTATGAGTCTGAAGTCACATGCAGGCCAGACCAAGTAAGGATAGCAGATTCCATCCTGAAATGACATCAGTAAACCAGATGTTTATTTTTCAACAATTGTCAAAGGATCTATAGTATTCATTAGATTCTTCATTGCAGATATTTGCTGAATCCAAATTTTACAATCTGACATGGTGGGACTCAGTCCCGAGTACCCAGACTATTACCTCGGTTTCAGGATTATCAGTCCTATGAAATTACAGCGAGAGCAACGCAGAAAGTCACATAAGCTGATCGTTTCCAATAAAATGTCTTTTTTCCCAAAACTGCCCTGGGTCTTTTCCATGAGCCTGACGCTCCAATAGTCTCTGGCCTATGTCAGTAAAAGCTGCTACATGGGGATTGATTTCACAACTGCGGTATTCAAATGGATCGTATTGTTTGGAGGTCCCGATGGTGGGTTTGGAGCACGTTCACCCAACAGCCGTGACCGCAGGACAGACAGAACAGTATCAATGTGAAGAAGAGTGATGGATTGTGCATTGCCTCAGAGAAATGGGAGGAGGGACCGAAAGGAGGTTTAATGATCGTGGGAAGTGGAGAAATCTCCGACAAAGGTGTGTTTGAATCCTGATATGTGAAACTCAGAGATGTGAGAGAGCGGAATTTGAAGGTAAAACAATTGATTCCTTACCATGTGTCACAAAAAGGACAACGGAGAGAACACTTCGTGTCGTGTTTGGTTTCGAACCGAGGTTGCTGTGGTCACAATGCAAAATACAGATGACCACGATAACAGCAACAACAGAACAGGATGCTTGCAAGCAGCAATAAGTGTACAAGCAGAGGAAATGATCGGAAAAACAGCAAACGTACAACATCAGTACTCAGCGAAGAGTGACAGGCATGTGGGAACTGAGAATGAGTTGAATCTTTAAATTCCATGTCTTCAGAGGCTGTGGAGATCCTTGAATGAGAATGTTGAAAACTGAGATTGATAGATTTCGCCAAAATATCAAAGACTCGGGGGACAGTACCGGATATTGTTGAAATGTATGTTTCAGTAGCATTTTAGCTTAACATCGGCGACTTCACCAGCTTCCTCAAGGCAATAACCAGTGTTGCAGATAATCACACATAATCTCAGTTCACAGCCTCGATTCAGAGAAACTGTGGCGCAGCCTCCCAGATCCAACCGGAAATGGGGATGGGATGAGTGTGCGATATTACTCTCTGGCACCACTGATGCAATAGGTGACAGTGCGGTCCTTCTATGATGGTATCGAGGCGCAAGAAATTCCTAGGTTGAGTATGCTCCTGATCAAGGGAATAGTTGTACCCGTTTGTACTATCATAGCGATTTATAGTGCATCTTGCTAAGACAGCTGAGTGGCACAATTGAAGCGTGTTGAGCCGTTAACTTTGCAGTGGTGGGTTTAACAGATGATTTTGCCAATTGGATCTGTTTTTCCGACACTGGCGATGGAAGCTGCTTTTGCTTGCATCAGCTCAGAATCAGTTCTTCTACACAGTCAAGACAGATACCTGGAGAAGGTGGTGTTGGGGTGATATTTTGAACTGGTTGTCCTTGGGGGCTGGGACACGGAAACGGTGATGTTTAAGTTCGACGAATAACACCCTGAATGCAAGCCTGACCTCAGGAACAGAGATAAT
>NW_025193447.1:0-3926 GCF_004010195.1 Chiloscyllium plagiosum | reverse complement strand
GGAGCAGGAGAGTCAATGTTACAAGTATAAGCTTTTCATAGGGAGATGTTTGGCACTGACCAAGTAAGGAAAGCATTCCAAACACCTTCTTCACTATCCTATCTACCTGCGACTCCATGAACCATGAACCTGTACTCCAAGGTCTCTTTGTTCAGCACCACTCCCCAGGACCTGACCAATAAGTATATAAGGCCTGCCCTGATGTGTCTTTCCAAAATGCAGCACCGCACAGTTTTCTAAATTAACCTCCATCTGTCACTCCTCGGCCTATTGGCCCATCTGATCAGAATCCCTCTGTACTCTGAGGTAACCTTCCTCACTGTCAATTATACCTCCAGGTTTGGTGCCATCTGCAAACATACTAACCATGTCTCCTCTCACGTTTGTTGTTTCATTTAAAAAAAACACAATCAATGTTGAATTCATTGAAACCATACACGGCTGGGAAAAAGGGAAGTTGTCTTCATCTGAATCGTCACATTGAATGAGTAATTTTTTTCCAATTCATGTGTGCTGCAATACCATTTCAGTTTTCAAACGATCACGTGACAAACGGATTTGAACATCTAGAATTATTTCATTTATTTTTGTTTTTCAATGTACAATAACCACATGATTATGTCAATTTGTCTTTCCATGAATTATCGTGACATTCCGTTTTAATTAAGACCATTCTTGCTTCATTCCATCATTATTTAAAATTACTTTTTCATTTTCAACACATTACACAAAGGAACTATCTAATTAATTCCCAGTCCAATTATCACAATGAACATCGGATTTGTTTCCATTTGAGTAACCCCAGTAAGCATGTGATTATAGTCCTGACCTTCCTGGGTGGAGCCATTATGAAGGGTTCCTGTGTTGCTCTGATAATGTCTCTATTGCTAGACCAGGAGGGATGGGTTCAATTCCCACCTTCCACAGAGGTGTGTCAGAGCAACTCTGAACTTTGATTCGGAAATATCTAAGCACAGACTGAATTGCTTTTAAATCCAACATTAAGTGTTCCTCTATCTGTTGATTATTCCAATAATAACAAAATTCGGAATCTATTCTCATTGGGTTACCAAGAAAAATATCTATCTAATTCTGCTGGTTATCAATTCCTGGAAAATATTTGAAAATGTTGCAGTCTTAAAGATTCAATAACCCTTTATTTCCCAGGGTGATAAAAACGAAGTACAAGTTGATTTTTTCCTTCAGTGAAGCAAACAAATGCCATATCGATTTATTCATCAGCCAGACCATTACCAACATTTCAAACTTAGTAAGGATATTTGTCTAAATACTATTATGTCCTTTGAGCGAAATGAGTTTCCAATTATTGTTCAATTTGTGAACTATCAGGAAATGATGTTCATTTCTCCACTCACCTTTTCATATTGACCGTAAGATTGAAATGCTTTGAAAATGTTGGGTGAGGTCATTTGAAAATTGACATCTCGTGTGTCTCACTTATGTCACATCGCATCATGGTTCAAGTGTGTTTCTCTAAATACTTCTCATCAATTTAAAAATATTGTTGATTTTAAATAAGATTTTAATTGTCGATTATCAATCCGCTTCTCAATCATATAAAACATCTCATATATTCTTGAAATTAATGCTCACTCAAAACAATGCAGATAAAGTCACACTAAGGTCTTTGCGATCATTTAGTTCCTGTTCAGCTGAATAATCTGAGTAAGTATCTTATTGTTCCTGAGGGCAATCAGCACATTAAGCAGTTGGTTATAATACCATCCAATAAATGCAATTGGTACCTTCCGTTTCAGTTCAGTAATTACACGTGATACCTGATGCTCCGACCAATAACTATACTTTATTACAAATGTTCCAACACGCTAACAGCCACATGTACCAGGATGTTCGGGGATACATTTAAAAGGGATGTGAGCGGCAACTTTTTCACACAGAGGGTGGTGTCTGTATGGGATGGGCTGCCAGAGGAAGTGGTGGAGGCTGGTACAATTGCAGCAATTAAAAGGCATCTAGATGGCTTTTAGCTTATCTTTATTTTATTTTATTTATTTTATTTATCAATGTACAGTAATCATGTGATTTTGTCAATTTGTCTTTGAATTATCATGAGAATCCCATTGTATTATGATCATTCTTGTTCCACTCCATCATTATTGTAAATTACTATTTCATTTTCAACCCAATACACACAGAAGCTTTTTAACTAATTCCCAGTCCAATAATCATTAAAAACATCTGATTAGTTTTCATTTGAGTAACCACAGTAATCCTGTGATTATAGTCCTGCCCTCCCTGGGTGGGAACATTATGAAGGCATCATGTAGAGCTTTGGTAGCTTCTCTACTACTAGACCAGGAGGGATGGGGTTGAATTCCCAACTTCATCAGACATGTGTCAGAGCAGCTCCTCATGTTGAGTGGAAAATATCGAAGCACAGACTGAATTGCTTTTCAATCTCACAGTCGATACTCTCCTATCTGTTGTTCATTCCAATAATCACAGTATCTTATTTATTTTCTTTGGAACACAATGAAAAGTATGGATCTAATTCTGCTGCTTCTAAAATGCAAGGAAAATATTAGAGAATGCTGCAGTCTTAGAGATAATAAAGTCTAAGAAATGATATTAAAATGAAACGAAAATTAATTTCTTGTTTAGTAAAAGAAATTAATACCATTTACTAATATTCCCCAGTAAGCTGATTACCTACATTTGTAACGAAATATTGTAATTCATCTAAATATTATTATACCTTTGGTCAGATTAAATTTCTGATTCTTGTTAAATTCATTAATTTTCAGAAATTTCTTTATATTTTACCATTCACCTCTTCATATTGTTTGTAGATTGAAATGAGTTGTCAATATCGGAGTTTATTCCTTTGCCTATCACAGGTATTGCCTGATGGTTTAACTGTGCTGCACCAAGGAACTCCAGTCAAGTGCAAATATTAGTTGACTTTAAATAAGATCTTTAACACCCGATTATCAATCAGTTCCTAAATCATGTCAAATATCTCAATGTTATTAATGATTTCTTAAACCAAGAAAAACTGCTGAAATTATTTAAATCAAAATACACACAAACACTGTCCATAAAACCACGCCACAGTTTTCATGGCCATCTCATTACTGCTGTGTGGGATACTCTTTGTCAGTATCTTATTGTTCTTGGGATGAATAACCACAGCAAACATCTGGTTATCACCCCACCCAATAAATGCTATCGTTATCGTCACACACATCTATATTGCTCAGTCCCATAATCACACGTTTTTACTTAGGGCTGAGTGTGCTAACAGCCACATATATCACGCTTCTGATTTTCCGCAATATTTGCAAGTTTTCTCTGAATATTCCAGTACAATCATCACTACAAAGGTATAATTGTACCTCAGTACATTTTAAACTCATCTCAGTTACATTTATTTATCTGTTTGTTTGGAGCAAATATTGCACCACCTTCCTCTAAAAATGCTATTGGCTGTATCTAGGATAACCGTTGACTCTATCTTTCCATGATACCAACGTTCCTTATCCATTAATCTTCTTCTTCCTAATTATGTCACAACAAACTACTAATAGCAGAGAGAACAGAATTGCATGCAATATTCCAATAGCAGCCCAACCAATGCCTTGTACAGCTGCAACACCGCCTCCCAACTCCCATACTCAATGCACTGACCAATAAAGAAGTAAGTGAGGACTGAAGATGCTGGATATCAGAGTCAAAATGTGTGGAGCTGGAAAAACACAGCCATCAGGCAGAATCCGAGGAACAGAAGAGTCAATTTTTCGAGTATAAGCTCTTCATAAGGAGATTTTTTGCACTGCCCAATAAAGGATAGCATTCCAATCACCTTCTTCACTATCCTATCTACCTGTGACTCCATGAACCATGAACCTAAACTCCAAGGTCTCTGTGTTCAGCAACACTCCCCA
>NW_025193446.1:0-3926 GCF_004010195.1 Chiloscyllium plagiosum | reverse complement strand
CAAACACACACAGACGCACACACACGCAGACACGCACTCAAACATACATACACACAAACACACACACACATACACACACAAACACACGCATACATGCACATCTTCCTTTATACTCGTCCAATGGAAAGGTAGTTGCATAAATTTGTTGGAGCCGCATTAACTGTCACATACAGCAAAGGCACCACATCTTCCCATGCTCCCATGCTAGACTGTAATCTAATGCGAGTACAGTCCCCATAACTGTGCCTATTTGCAAAAGGGATGTTTTTGTGGATGTTTGCAATACTTTCCATGCTGGTCAGATAATCCAGGTTACTGGGAAACACATGAACATTGTCTGCACAACTATCCATTTTGGGCGGTGATCTTGCCCCAGTTTGTCTTTTGAGGTGTTCTCTGAAGTAGATTCAGAATTTGATGTAACAACACATTTTAATTGGTCTGACAACTCCGTTATTCAATGTTGTAATTCTTGTAATTTTACTGTCGAATTTCTCAGAACTCTCGTTCGTCCAACTGCCCTGTCTTTTTCTCTAAATTTTCACAGCATGTTCTCAGTAAATTAATTGTTTGTTTCTATCTTAATGTAAAGTTCTCTGTCACTCTGTATCTTTCCCAAGCCTTGTTTGTTTTTACTCATGAGTGTAGGGAGTATTAGTACTGTGAAGCTTGGAAACAATGAAATGGTGTGGGGGGGCTGCTGTTCACTTTGCGGTGAGTCCCATGTGGTGCTTCATGTTAGACAAGTTGTTTCAGTAGCTTTGATGCAAGTCTTTGAAACTTGGTCTGTGCCTGTCCACACAATGCCTGCATTTGCCCCTACAAGCTGACAATGTGGTCAGTAACACGGTGAAACCCGCTGGGTAGGATTATAAACGATCAGGGGTCCAATTTGTGAGACAACGCTGTCACTTTGAAAAATAACGGTTATTTTCTCCGAGGATTTTCTTTTAATGTGCAGTCTAAAAAGCCGAACTGCTGACTGAAAACGGCTCCAATGAATAATTTTGGAAGCATTTCATTTTTGTAATAGTGGAACAAATGGCCAGCTCTCAAGGACAGGGCTTTGTACTTTTTTTAGCCTTAAGAGTCACCTAGTGCTTGGTGTCTCAGAACGATTGGAAGCTTCCACATATCGTCCATATCGATTATTCTCCCTCAAGTTTCTCCTGATGCGCTTTCCTTCTGGACTGGAGAACTGCATGCAATAATATACAGCTGAATGTGCCTATTTGCAAAAGGGATGTGTTTGTGGGATGTTGGCAAATTTGAACAGTCCATTATCGAGAATTTATTATATCGATTATTCGATTAAGTTATCGAATAATTAGGTTATTCAAACGTGCTCTGTTTTTGTTTGCATTTTAATTACAGTGGTTAAATAGATTATGTTTTGCCTGAAGTTGAGTGGTTTGAACAGCCGCATCACATCTGGAAAACGCATTTCACATTTTCCTTTAAAATAAGAAATGGTGGGCGTCCAGGTCACATTATTAAAATATTTTGAGGCATTCTTGTCTGATCAACAGAAAACCTGGGGCTTTTTCCTATCATAATACGGCAATTCCAAATTGGCTTTCGGATTACCGGCCCGACAGTGTGAAAGTAAGCCATTTGGCCCCACAAGTCCAAACCGACCCTCTGAAGAGTAACCCACAGATACTGATTCCATGACCCTATTTCTCAAAACTTACCACTGTCCGATATATCTCTCAATATTGTTTGCATTTTAGTACAGCCAATTCACCCATCCTGCATATCTTTGGGCTGTTAGTGCAATCCGGAGCACCCGGAGGAAACCCATGCAAACACGGGGAGTATGAAGTTGGTAAGACTGTTGTGCTCAAAGGTGGCTGCGGTAGTTGCTATTGCCTTTTGTTCCGGGTGTTATGTTCGGTTGGTTTAAATAGTGTTCAGTGTTATGATGCCTCTGTCAGTCACGAAACCTTTTCTGGGAATGGAGGAAATGGCTTTCCGGGTTTTCGAAAAGGCGAGCAAAGCAGTGCTGCTGCAACTGGCAGACAAGCTGGAGTTGGATATGCGTTTGGCTGTGAGATAAGGAGAGGTAATTACAGCAATAGACAGGCATTTAAATTCTGTTGGAAATGCCACCGAAGTATTTTGCAATTGCTAGTATTCAATTGCACACGCAGTAGCTTGAACGTGAAAAGGAATTGAAACAGTTTGATTAATGATTAAATATCGAGTCAAAGGAAAATGAGAGGTGGAAGAAAGACAAAAGACGTGGGAAGAAAACCAGAAAGAGAGAAAGCTTCAGCTTCAAAAGTTCGTAATTAGGGAGGTCAGTCGACTTAGAGGGGTGGAGATGAAGGTAGAAGGCCGGCTGAATGAGGAGGATAGTGGCGATGAGCAACTCTGTGCGGGCCAAAGGCTTGATGGAGATCTGCTTAAATATATACTGCTACAACACAGTGTCAACTCTCCTGCTTAATTTAAAACCATCAACGTGCAGTAATCTGTAATGTAAAAAATAATAAGTGTAGTTGTAAAAGTTTAACTGAGAATAGTTAACTGACCACTATTTACCACTTCTTTGTCTAACCTATCATTGTTAACTTCTCTTCTGCAACACCAGTCCGATAAAACTCCCAATTAAAATTTCGAAAACAACACTTCTTATCACGAAACCACGGAGCTGTAGGTGATTGTTTTCGATTCTTCCTGTGTCTTCTGTTCACCATGTTGGAAATTGTACGTCACAGGTTACTGACGACAAAAAACGTTTTTAAGAGAGTTTTTTTTTTCAAGCAGTCAGGAGCATGTTAGGCTTGGCGCTTCTTCTATTAACTGTTCAATGTTCCTTTGTTCTTGTACCCAGAACATCGGATTGCGTCAGTGGCTTTTATGTCTGTCAATATACTCTATCCAAACTTGATTGGGCATTGGCATTTTTTCGGGGTACAGATTAAACTGATTGGCTAAATTCGAATTTGCCTTTATCTCCAGGCAACGAAATATTCGCATTGTTAAACCCGGTGTTACATACACTGTTGCCTTATGATAACATTTCATGATGTGAACGGTAGTATTGCTGTTTTTTCCTCTCGTAAAAGTACACCACATCTTTATAACCATACAGGCATGGTCTAAATATGACGAAAAGGACGCCGTAACTCTTTTTAATTTCATTTGAGAAAGTGGCTAGACAAATGCAGTGGCCAGTGACTATGCTGATTTTGGTAATCCAACAGAGTTGGTAGGTACAACGGGTGAGGTATTGGCTTCACAATCAGAGGAGTTACCTGGGCCATTTGAGGAGGTGAAGACTGCCATCTGAAGTGCTTTTGACATTGTGCCAGAGGTCTACAGACAACATTTCCGGAATCTAAGGACCAACCCTAGTTAAACGTACATTGAGTTTGAACGGAACACAACAAAGTGAGATTAATTGGTGGATGAGGGTATTAAAAGTAGAGCAAATCTCTGACGCTCTGAAAGCGATTCTTATTTTGAAGTGAAAATTCACTTCCTGGGGTCATATGAACTCAGGAGGAAGAGCGGACGGTTAAAATGCAAAGATGAGTTGCTGAAATGGCTGATGATTTCGAGTTGATGCATAAATCGAACTTTGGCTTCTCTGAGGAACAGAGAAGAATGTGCAAGATCTTTTTAAGCATGTACCTGCGAGTTTAAGGTTTACTGGCATAGGCAGGGAGTAGCAGGGAAAGAAGTTACAGTGTTGAAAGATATGAAGCATATAAATCTTTGATGCTGAGACATGAGGAGATATGTCATTCAGAAGGCCTATTAGGGAGATGACAAGAGCTCCGTAACATAATATGTGGTCGGTGTGTTCGGGAAAGTCATTAACACAAATATTGCACAATTGAGACGAACTTCTTGGCCTTTGCATTGTTGTTGCACAGTTTCAATTTTAAAATTGCCAATAACTTGTGTGAGACACA
>NW_025193445.1:0-3925 GCF_004010195.1 Chiloscyllium plagiosum | reverse complement strand
GGTCTCAACTTCTGCCCCACCACTAAAATGGACTCGTTGGTTCTTGCAGCAGACATGGAGGAGTTCATCAGACTCCGGGAATTCTTTCAAGATGCCGGCAGTGATCCCAACGAGCCCACTGATGAACTGGAACAGTCATCACAGGGATCTGTGGAAGAGCGACCAAAGAAGGTATCAACTTGGACCCCACCGGAGGGCCGCTGCCCTGGGCTTGACACATATGCTCAAACCGTCAGGAAATATATAAATGCCAGATTCATCAGCCATACCCACAAAGTAGAGAAGAACATCACCCATTCACAACGCAATGCCATCCAGGGTCTCCAAACCAATCACAACATTGTCATCAAACCAGCAAATAAAGGAGGAGCCATTGTCATTCAGAATAGAACAGATTACTGCAAGGAAGTGGACCAACAACTGAACAACTAGGAACACTACAGGCAATACCAGCTGATCCGACCTAAGAATACACCCATGAATTAAACACATTGATCAGGAGTTTGGATCCCATCCTTCAGAGTTCCCTACGTGCCCTCATCCCACATACTACTTGTGTAGGCAACTTCTATTGCCTTCCAAAGGTACACAAAGCCAACACACCAGAACATCCCATCGTATCAGGCAATGGGACCCTGTGTGAGAATCTGTCCAGCTATGTTGAAGGCATCTTGAAACCTATTGTACAGGGGATCCTCAGCTTCTGTCACGACACTACGGATTTCTTACAGAAACTCAGCACCTACAGGCCAGTTGGACCGAGAACATTCCTCATCACAATGAATGTTTCCGCACTCTACAGCAGCATCACCCACAATGATGGCATCACAACAACAGCCTCAGTACTCAACACCAATAACTGTCAATCTCCAAACACCATCCTACAACTCATCCGCTTTATCCTCGATCATGCCTTCACCTTTGACAACCAGTTCCTCATCCAGACACATGGAAGAGCCATGGGGACCAAATTTGCACCCCAATATGCCAACATCTTCATGCACAGGTTCAAACAAGACTACTTCTCTACACAGGATCTCCAACCAACATTATACACCAGGTACATTGACATTTTCTTCCTCTGGACCCATGGCGAGGAGTCACTGATAAAACTACACAGTGATATCAACAAGTTTCATCCCACCATCAAACTCACCATGGACTACTCTCGACCATCTGTCTCATTTTGGACACATGCATCTCTATCAAGGATGGACACCTCAGCACCACACTCTACTGCAAACCCACAGACAACCTCACAATGCTGCACTTCTCCAGCTTCCACCTAAAACATATTAAAACAGCCATTCCTTCTGGACAAGCCCTACGCTTACAATGGATCTGCTCAGATGAGGAACATGACAGGTACCTGGCACCTGGAAGTACTCAGGGATGCCCTCATAAGAATGGGGTACGACGCTCAACTCATCGACCACCAGTTCCGACGTGCCACAGCAAGGAACCATAATGACTTCCTCAGGAGACAGACACGTGCTGCAACCGACAGGGTACCCTTCGTTGTTTTTCAGCTCCTGGGAAGTACTGAACAATACCATTTTCTTTGTGACCTAAAACACATTATGAATGAGGATGAGCACCTCGCCAAGACCTTCCCCACACCTCCACTGCTTGCCTTTAAACAACCGCCAAACCTCAAACAGATCATTGTTTGTAGCAAGCTGCCTGGCTTTCGGGACAACTCCTCCATACAACCCTGTCATGGTAGGTGCTGCAAGACGTGTCAGAGTGTGGACATAGATACCACCATTACACGTGGGAACACCTCCTACCATGTACGTGGCAGGTACTTGTGTGACTTAGCCAATATTGTCTATCTTATACGTTACAGGCAAGGATGCTCTGAGGCATGGTACATTGGTGAAACCAAGCAGAGGCTACAGCAATGGATGAATAGGCACCGGTCCTAGTCTCTCCTACCTATGGAAATATCCTCCCAACCACCGCTCTGCCTAGGCCGTTCAGTATTCTGGTATGTTTCAATTAGATTCCATCTGAGTGTGGGCCTGTTAATCAGCATGTACCGGACCCTTCAGGATGAGGTCCAGCAGGGATTAGGATCAGCAAAGTGAGAATGGAGGGAGATTTTCAGCTTTGTGATTGAGAGAGGAAAGAATGTTTGCTATATATTAGAATTGATTGGATGGGCTGAGGAGTGGCAGGTGGAGTTTAATTTGGATAAATGTGCGGTGTTGCATTTTGGTGAAGCAATCCAGTTAATAGGGAATGTAGCCGAACAAACAGACCTTGTGGTGCTGGTTCATACTTCCTTGAAAATGGAGTCACAGGTAGACATGGTAGTGAAGGTGTTTAGTATGCTTGCTTTTATTGGTCAGTGGGTATAGGAGTTGGGAAGTCATGTTGAGGCTATACAGGACATTTGGTTCGGCCACTTTTGGAATGTGCATTCAGTTCTGGTCTCCCTGGTATAGGAAAGATGTTGTGAAATGTTGAAATGGTATGGAAAAGATTTACAAGGCTGTTGCCAGAGTTGGAGGCGTTGAGCTGCAGGGAAAGGAAGAATAGGCTGCGACTATTTTGCCTGGAGCATAGGAGGCTGAGGAGTGACTTTATAAAGGGCATGGATATGGTGAATAGCTAAGATCTTTTCCCCAGGATAGGGGAGTACAAAACTAGAGGGTTTAGGGTGGAAGTGAGAGGGGAAAGACTTAAAAGGAACCTGAGGGACAACTTTTTTCACTTGGTGTGTATAGAACAAGATGCCAAAGGAAGTGGTGGAGGCTGGAATAATTACAGCATTTAAAAAAACATCTGGATGGATATATGAATAGGAAGGGTTCAGAAGGTTATGGGCCAAATGCTGACAAATGGGACTCTATATTAATTTCCAATATCTGGTCAGCACGAATGAGTTGGACCAAAGGTTCTGTTTCTGTGCTGTATGACTCTCTAATAGTCATTGGTGAAAGCAGAAATGTCATTGTGAAGACTGGACTTTCAGAGCAACTTTCAAAGATGTTTTGCCCTTACTGGAGCAGAACAACTTACAATGAAATCTTCCATTTGTGAGACAACAACTGAGTGAGGGAGTTCATCTGGTATTTTGGTTGAAAATGGGAATTCATGCAGTGTGGGGATGAAGTGCTTTAAGGTTTACCAGCAGGAAGTAAAGTGTGCTGAGCAGGGAGCCTAGTGAAGGGTTAGGTGGGTTTTTGTTTTAAACTGTTCACTTCTTTCAGCCTCCAACATTGTGTTTGCAATGCTGTGCATCTGATGGAGTGGTGAATCAGTAACTGGTATCCTTAGAAGCCTTACAAATTTCAGTACTGCAGGTATTGTTTCATCAGCATTGTAAAGGTTACTGGTAACAGTGGGAGGTGTGGGCTGTATTCACTAGAAACGATTAAGCAGTTTGACACCAATAAGAGAGCAGGATGGAATTGCAGAAGATGGGAGCTTCTGGGTGCTGTGGGCAAACACAATTGCAGGAAATTATAGACACCCTACAGTGTGGAAGCAAGCCTTAGGCCCATCAAGTCCACATCGATCTCTCCAAAGAGCATGCCACCAGCCCACATCCCCCACCATACCAAGTTGGTTCTGCTGGTGGGTAAGACTAGGATAAGGGGACCTCAAGATTAGGGGGAATAGATTTAGGACAGATTTTCTTGGAGGATAGTGAATCTATGGAATTCTCTACCCTGTCATCAAGGGTAGTAATATCTGGATTACTCCCAGTGCTACGAGCTAGTGAGGGCAGGAATACGAAGATAGAGCAGATGAATGCATGGCTGGTGTGTGGGAGAAGGATTCACATTTTTGGATCATTGGAATCTCTTTTGGGGTAGAACTAACCTGTACAAGAAGGACGGATTGCACCTAAATTGGAAGGGGACTAATATACTAATATACTCGCAGGGAAATTTGCTAGAACTGTTCAGGAGGA
>NW_025193444.1:0-3925 GCF_004010195.1 Chiloscyllium plagiosum | reverse complement strand
CACAATGTTTTCTCAGCAAACACGTTTTGGCCAGCATACACTAGTAGTATTAGCACTATACCTTGTCACAAATGCAACAGGGGTCCGTGGATTCTAGACCAGTTATATCCAAAGTTCATTTGAGTCCCTTCCACGATTTGGGGAATGCTGCACAGTAACATCAGTATGGAGACAAACAGCTGGTATATGGCAAGCAGTTAAGATTCTCCAACATGAATTGCAATATGCCACAACGACACAGGAAACCATGACAATAACAACAAGAACAATCAAATAATGCAGAACATAAGAACCCCAAAAACCGCCCATTAGCCGTCCTAGCGATCTTGGGGATTGTAATCATCAAATTGCTTCCGTTCCGGCCGGACTCGATCAGCCTCAAGGTATATGTGATCCGTGAGCTTAGTTACATTGTCTGAAGTGTTTGAAATGTACGTGCAATACTACTGTCCAATAACAACACAGGAGCCATGCTTTGCTTCTTGTAAATAGTCAAGGACGTGTTGGTTCTGAAAAGTGATAGGAGTATCATTTTTGCTTTCTCCCTATCACGACAGCTCACTATCAATTTTTTTAAGTTAGTTTCTCTACGGATTATCTGTCAATGTTTTATCGTTTTTACTGAGGTATTGTGTACTCCCAAGCCACACTAACCTATTTGTCAAGGATGTATACATGGAGAATTTCCTTTCTTTGGGCACATTTGTTGTCTCAGCATTCACGCATGTTCATTATTTCTGAGGTCTCAATTACTTTTACACTTACATCGACATCCCAAGGCGGTTATGCATTGTTGACTCCAATTTGAATTAATCAAAAGATCTATGAGATTTTATTTCTGCACGTAAATTCACAATGTCTCGGATCGTGGCTTGATCACCAAGTTCACCGGGTAAAGACAAGGACACAAACAAAAGAAAGCTTCCAATTCAATACTCTCACCTAATCTTCCTTTTCACTGAAATGCGTGACAACTTCAATCGCCATTTCAATCTTTCCCCAGTTGTTATTTACTCTATCTCTAAATCTACCTATGTACCATAAACTTAGTTTATGGCTCATTCTACACATATGACATGTTCCTATGCAAGTTTTAAACTAAGTCAAAGTTATGTTTTTAGAAGTTGAAACTTTATTGCTGGAACAGCACAGCAGGTCAGGCAGCATCCAGGGAACAGGAGATTCGACGTTTCGGGCACAGGCCCTTCTTCAGGAATTCCTGAAGAAGGGCCTGTGCCCGAAACGTCGAATCTCCTGTTCCCTGGATGCTGCCTGACCTGCTGTGCTGTTCCAGCAACAAAGTTTCAACTTTGATCTCCAGCATCTGCAGTCCTCACTTTCTCCTCTTATGTTTTTAGAACTCTTACAACAGTAACTCTTTTTGGAAGGTTAAACATTTTAGGTCAGCGTAACTGGACAAGGGCGGAAAAGAGCAAAACCATGCTGAAGATTACCAAACGGAGTAATAAAATGGTCTAAAGGCTGTACCGCCCGCGCACAACAACTGCAAAGGACCTATGCTAGATCTGAGAGGAATCAGTCTGAAATGAAAGCAGAGGGTGAGGATCATTAGTTGGTGCCTGCATATTTCTACTGTTGAGACCTGTTTCCAGACCTGTTTCCATTGCATGTCTATGTAAGCACATGTATCACCGCTAATTGTACCCTCAAAGGAACCCTTCCACATTGGATCAAAGCTGTTTTACAGGTTGCAGCCTTAACCCAAACTGTAATACCCGTCGATGACTCCTTCGGACAACTCTCTAATTACTTCTGTTCATCCTGTTCTTCGTGTTTGCCCCTTGCTGTTTTATAAAACTCCTTCAGCTGGGTTTTCATTGGTATCTTGGAAAATGGTAACGGATTTGGTGAATATCAAAAGGACAGCCTCCCATTTCGTCCCTTCTCATGTAAGAGGCTGATCGTAATTTCCACGAATTCAGTATTTCTGCAGGGGTAACTTTCGGATGGAAAATGATATTCCCTGTGATCACGAAGGATTAACTGACCTTTACAGCCTATGCAGAACAGTCTCAGGCAGCTATGCATTTGGGCAAGCCGTTACCTGCAGATATTATATGTCATCTTTGTCGGAATGGACCTGCATAACCACCGCTGACGAAAAGCCACCCACCCCCTGCTTGCCGCAGTAAAGTGTGGAAGAATTTACTTACTTCTGGCAATCGCTGTCCCAGAGCTGACAAAGTTTTGTTTTGGAATCAAACCTGCAGTAAACATGCATGTACAGTATACATGTTCCCTTCTCAGGGAGGAAACCGGAGATCAGTTGTTCCCCATTCATTTCACAAATATCTTTCTCTCGCAAAGTCGGTCCGTTAATTTAAGTATTACAATTTACCAAGTAGACTAATTCACAGAAAGAACTAATTATCAACATGTCCAATTTCTCAGAGGGCCTGGTAATCCCTATTTCTCTAACTCTTGTTCTTAGATTCTTTTCTCCTCTGTCCACCTCTATAAGGCCAGTCCATTGTTGCACTAAATGGACACGTGTTTCCATGGTCGTATCTTTCAGTTGTCCTATTCATTTCACAAATATCTTTCGCAAAGTCGGTCCGTTAATTTAAGTATTATAATTTACCAAGTAGACTAATTCACAGAAAGAACTAATTATCAAAATGTCCAATTTCTCAGAGGGCCTGGTAATCCCTATTTCTCTAACTCTTGTTCTTAGATTCTTTTCTCCTCTGTCCACCTCTCTAAGGCCAGTCCATTGTTGCACTAAATGGACACGTGTTTCCATGGTGCTATCTTTCAGTTGTCCTAAGAGCCAATTTCTGATGGTGATCCACGGCCTGGGGCGGATCAGATTCCACCCCGTATTTTTCCATCTGTTCAATGAGTGAAGGTCTGTTCACAAATACTGTTGAATAAGAGACCTGCGGTCCCCATTGATGTTCCTGTCCTATCATAATAATGATGCGTTGATACTCGCAGATCCTCTGTCGGCCGATTATGTTTACTCACCTGGCATGTCGGTTGCATGTTGTCCCAACGGCCGTGTCTCACCTAGGACTGCTCCTATCAGTATCTGATGATTCCTGTTTTAGGGAGTGATCAGTACCGATACTGCACTTACTTTATTCTTGGACTTTATCCCAGGCAGTGAAAATCATTGACATCTGAATATCACGTCCCATGTTTCCCTTTGCAATCCTCCATCCCGACTTGAGTGTCCAGACTGTCACATGGCGGATTTCCCCTCTTAACTACAGCTCCGGCGAGGTGCTCGAATGAGGTAACTACATTGTCAGATTTTGCTCAATTCCGATGTCACACAAAAGATACTCTCACTCGGAACAGAACAACAGTCACTGTGATTTGAACTGCCTGTGTTTGGTGTACTGCCTGGAAGTGTCCAACTGACCCAGTGCCACAGACTGTATCACATCTTCTTCGCCAATAGTTGCAGGTAAAGTTTACTCAAGACTCAAATTTAGGACAAGTCAAAACACAGTTGATTCAACAAATGATTTTGGGAGGTGTGTGGTGGCCCTAAGAGCGGAAATATAACCAGGCAATCTCCTGGAATACAGCGATCATCGGTCCTTTACGCCATTAACCGAAGCAAAGCATATAGTTATGTAGATTCCTCTTGTAGATTCGCAAGCTTTTCCAGTCTCTGGTCCATCACAAAGGTTTTCTGTGGGCAACAGGCTGCAGCAAGACGTTTCGCTGTTACCATGCCACAATTCTCAATAACAGGAAGTTTTTTTATATACAATAACAGGAACAGTTTCTGCAGCTAACTGCAGAATCGCGGTTTGCACAATAACAGACAGGGTTTCTACGGTTATCACAACGCTAGTATTGTCTTGCACAGCCGATGTTTTCTGCCTGTTGTTCGACTGCAAACTAGCTTGTTACGCATAGAAAACACAGAATATTCTGTCAGCAAACAAGT
>NW_025193443.1:0-3925 GCF_004010195.1 Chiloscyllium plagiosum | reverse complement strand
GGGTCTGGGTTGTTTGTGTTTTGCCAATAGTGGCCAGCGATGTGCCGCTTAGGTGCATTAGTCAGGGGTAAATGCAGAGTAACAGAGTAGGGGAAAGGGTCAGAAAGGGGTAATCTTCAAAATGTCAGAGTGGACGTGTTGTTTGAAATGGCCTGTTTTCCCACCGTAGGGATTCTAGGATTCTATGATTTCTTCATAAAAAGGCAGGTCGGTGCCAGGATCAAGAATGTCTCTGAGCATGCTCAGTGCATATTGAAGTGGGAGGGTAAACAGCCAGCGGTCGTGGTTCACATTGACTCCAATGACAAAGGTAAGAAGAGTTAAAGTTTGAAAGATCCTGAAAAGGAAGTTATGGGAGTTAGGAGTGAGTTTAAAAGCAGGATCTCCAGGATTATATTCTTGGGATTACTCTCCGGTCATCTGGAAGGAAGACAAGGAAGAGAAAGATAGTCGAGTTGAATATGTGGCAAATAACTAGTTTGGGAGGAGGGTTTCTGATTTTTGGATTATTCGGATCGCGTTCAGGGCAAGTGGCAACTGTACGAAAAGGAAAGTGTGCACTTCAACTGGATGGTCCCCAACATCCTGGAAGGGAGGTGTGATCATGCAGATGTAAGCTAATGATACAGGAGGTTGGGACCAAAGCAGCAGGTCAGAAAATGAACAGAAAGTAAAGGTTTGTCAAATAAACATGCAGAGCCATTTTAATGACCATGCTGAGGGAACTAATCACAACAATTTAAAAAACTTGAGTTGAAAGTTGGAGTAAATGATAGGCTCACTATTATCAGGGATCAATAAATAATGATGGAGCGCCTGTGTACACAATTATTAAAAGAGTAAGCTAAATCGATAGAACTGATGTTAAAACATTTTCTAACTAAATGTGTGCAGTATTTGGCATAAAATGAATGAGCTGATGGCGCAAACAGGTATAAATAGGTATAGCATGGTGGGCATGACTGAAATGTGGTTACATGAAGGTCACGACTATCGTGTTAAATTTACAAGGCTACTCAGTATTCAGAAAAGAAGGAACAGCATTTGGAGTGCCTATATTAGTTAAGGATTATGTCCAGGTTGTATTGAGAAATGATATTAGCACGTGGGACAAAACTAATGAATCAGTCTGGTTTGAAATAAAACACATTGAAAGAAACCTATTGGTAGGAGCATTTCCAGTCCACAAACTACCCCCCCCCCCCACGAAAAATTACTTTCAAAGTGGGGAATAGCATGAACCAGGGAATAACGATGGTTTGAGACAAGAGCACAAGAGTGATTATGGGAAAGTGAGCATGCAAATTGACTGGATTAATCAATTTGGCAAGGGGAGCCTTCAAATAACGATTCGTCGAATATATGATGGATTATTTCTTTGATTAACATGTAATGGAACCAACCAGAGAACTGGCTTTGGTATTACGTAATGAGGAAGGATTGATAAATCATATTGTAGTGCAGGATCATCTTAGAAAGAGTGACCACAACATGTTGGAGTTTCACATTCAGAATAAGAATAACAACGAAGACAGAGTCACATAGGAGAGATTTAGTGTTGGACAATGATATTTTTACTGGCCTGAGGAAGGGCTTGGCCTGAGTGGACATGTCAAAAAGATTAAAGTGCAAGACATTTGAAGAACAGTGGCAACTACTGTGGGAGATAGTCAAAACTCCTCAAATAAAGTGTAATCCTGAGTGGAAGAGGAATTGTAAAAAGGTGAAAAGCAATCACTGTCTTAACAAGGACGTCAACAATAACATGAAGGTTCTTGTCTGGTGGTATTTTCGCTGACTGCTAATCCAGATAATGTTTAGGGGACATGGCTTCAAATGCCGCCACGGCAGATGGTGGAATTTAAATCCAATATGAACCTGGAATTAAGAGTATATTGATGATAATGAATCCATTGCTCATTGGTGGAAACACTCATATGTTTCATGAATGTCCTTTAGTATCGGAAAACACCATCCTTACTTGGTCTGACCTACATGTGACTTCAAACTCACACAAATCTGGTTGACGCTTAACTGCTCTCTGGGCAATTAGAGACAGACAATGGCTGCTGTCTAACCAGTGACACGCTCATCCTTTAATGAATGAAAGACAAATACTTTACTTGTCAGCAAATGGTTACTGAAAACATAAACAAAACGGCTATGAAGGAAATGAGATGAAAACATAAGAAATGATAAAGAAAACTTCTCTGAGTAGTAAAAAAGTTTTAAAATGCTGAAAGCGAAGGTTGGCCTTTGAGAGGATGAAAATGGCGAGGCAATAATGGGAAACTCAGAAATGGCAGAGGTAAAACCAACACTTTCTGTTTTCACAGTGCAAGATAATGTCTTCCCAAAATTTAAAACAACTGCAAAGGATCATGATGGAAGTACGATGACGAGGAAGAAGCTATTAAATGCATTGATGGGATCATAGGCAGGTCAGACCCTCGGCCTGCAGTATATTATATTAAAGGATGTAACAGCAGAGATTGTGGTTGTGTTAATTAGGCTATTCAAAAAAAAAATCCTTGAACTCTGGAATGGTACCGATGTATTGGAAAATTAATAATGTAGTACTCGTTCCCAAAACAGGATATAGGCAAAAATTCACAAACTGTCGACCAGTGAGTTTATCCTCTGTAGTGGGGAAGTTTCTTCAGTCAACCGTAAAGTATGAAATAACTAAACACTTGGAAAACAAAGATCAATTTACCAGTGTCAGCACAGTTTCACGATGGGCAGGTTGTGCTTGACAAACCTGCTGGAGTTCTCTGAGAATCTAACCAGCAAGTTGGATAATGGGGATGCAGCAACTGCTGTACATCTGAACTTCAGAAGGCATTTGACAAGGACTGATCTAGCCGGTTAGATCCATGGAGTTAAGGGTAGAATATTGAATTGGATAGAGGATTGACTGACTAACAGAAAGCAGAGCATCGGGATAAATGGTCATTCCTTGGCGAACTGAAAGTATTGAGGTGCTGCAGGGTTCAGTGCTAAGACCTCAGTTGTTTACAATCTGCCCAAATGAGCTGGAAGGAGAGACAGAGTGTAGCAACTACATCCACAGATGGTATTAAACTAGGTGGTAAAACAGGCTGGAATGAGGAGCTAAGGAGTTTACAGATGAATAATGGTAGGGTTAGAAAATGGGGCGGATTGCTATATCTGGCAGATGGTGTTTAATGTGGTTAACTGCACAGTTGAATTTCCTACGGCCACTCATAATTTCTATTTTCTTGTGTTTCACCATCTACAATTCTTTGGATTTTATTCACCGTTGGTGGCTGGGGTCACAGGAGTCGAGAGGTTTGGTTGAGGGAGATGCAGGTTGCTCTGTGTGTCCGGAACAAGACATTAACGTGGAGAAAAGACCACAGGCAGGCCTTGTTGATTCTCACAGAAGGCCTGGCAACCAGGTGGCCTATCCCTGTTCTTACCTCCTGATGTTTAATTGCCTGGAGTAATCCACATCAAAATGTTACAGTCATCAGACAGTCCGTAATTAATATGCCCATTTCATAATAAAGGCCACTTAGATAAAAAGTAAAGACTTGGCAATTCTTTGAGATTTAAAGACTATTTGCTGCAACTGCAGTCTGGGAGCTGGGTGATGGGACAACAAAACAGTTCAGCATTGTTCCAAATTTATAGGTTAAATATTAAGTAAAAATATTATGTTATCAATTCTGTTCGAAAGTGTCCATAATCTATATCTTATGAAAAATGTGTTGAAGGTATTGTGGGAGAATACAAGCATTGAATAGGTTAGAAAAGGAAGAATTGAAGTGGATGTAAGTCATAGAACATAGAACAATGCAGCGCAGTACAGGCCCTTCCGCCCTCGATGTTGCGCCGACTTGTCATACCAATCTGAAGCCCATCTAATCTACACTATTCCATGTACGTCCATATACTTGTC
>NW_025193442.1:0-3925 GCF_004010195.1 Chiloscyllium plagiosum | reverse complement strand
GGGGGGGTCAGTGTGACGGTGAGTGAGTGAATGTGAGTGGGTCAGTTTGACGGTGATGGAGTGCGTGTGAGGGAGTCAGAGCAATGGTGATGGAATGAGAATGTCGGGGTCTGGGTGACAGTGATAGAGTGAGATTAAGGGGGTCAGGGCGACGGTGATGGAGGGAGAGTGAGTGGGTCATATTGACTGTCAATTGATCACTGCACCGGTCAAACTGGATCCCTTCCCTCGCTGGACATGATCCCAGCGATCATTGGACTAGATCCTTCCAGTCATCGTACTCGATCCCTGCACGAGATCCACTTGATCATTGAACCAATCAAACTGGGTCGCTTCCCTCGCTGGACATGGTCCCAGCTATCATTTAACGAAATGACCCAGTTATTGTATGGGATCCCTGCACGAAATCCACTTGATCACTGCACCGGTCCAACTGGATCCCTTCCTCACTGGATATGATCCAAGCGATCATTGAACTAGATCCCCAGTCATTGTACTGGATCCCTACACAAGATCCACTTGATCACTGCAGCAATCAAACTGGGTCCCTTCTCTCGCTGGACATGATCTGAGCTATGATTTAACTAGATGACCCAGTCATTATACTGGTTCCTTGCACTAGATCCACTTGATCACTGCACCATACAAACTGGATCCCTTGCCTCGCTGGACATGAACCCAGTGATCATTGGACTAGATCCCTCGAGTCACCGTGATGGATCCCTGCGCAAGATCCACTTGATCACTGCTCCAATCAAACAGGATCCCTTCCCTCACTAGACATGATTCCAGCTATCATTTAACTAGAGTTCCCAGTCATTGTACTGGTTCCCTGAGATAGATCCACTTGATCACTGCAGCAGTCCAACTGGATCCCTTCCCTCACAGGACTTGATCCCAGCAATCTTTGTACTAGATCACTCAAGTCATCATACTGGATCCCTGCACTAGATTCACTTGATCACTGCACTGGTCCAACTGGATCCCTCCCTCACTGGACATGATTCCAGCGATCATTGAACTAGATCCCCCAGTCAGTGTATTGGACCCCTGCATTAGATCCACTTGATCACTGCACTGGTCCAACTGGATCACTCCCTCGCTGAACTTGATCCCAGCGATCATTGAACTAGATCCCCAGTCATTGTACTGGATCAGTGCACTAGATCCACTTGATCACGGCACCAGTCCAACTGGATTCTCTCCCTCACTGGACATGATTCCAGTAATCTTTTGAACTAGATCACTGCAGTCATCATACTGGATCCCTGCACTAGATCTACTTGATCACTGCACTGGTCCAATGGATCCCTTCACTCACTGGACATGATCCCAGCGATCATTGAACTAAATCCCCGGTCATTGTATAGGATTCCTGCGCTAGATCCACTTGATCACTCCACCAGTCCAACTGGATCCCTTCCTCACTGGACTTGATCTCAGCAATCTTTGAACTAGATCATTCCAGTCGTCATACTGGATCCCTACACTAGATCCACTTGATCACGGCACCAGACCAACTGGATTCTCTCCTTCACTGGACATGATTCCAGTAATCTTTGAACTAGATCACTCCAGTCATCATAGTGGATCGCTGCGCTAGATCCACTTGATCACTGCACCAGTCCAACAGGATCCCTTCCTCACTGGACTTGATCTCAGCAATCTTTGAACTAGATCATTCTGATCATCATACTGGATACCTGCACTAGAGCCACCTGATCACTGCATCCGTCCAAACCGATCACTCCCTCGCTGGACTTGATACCAGCGATCATTGAACTAGATCCCCAGTCATTGTAATGGATCCCTGCACTAGATCCACTTGATCGTTGCACCATTCAAACTGGATCCCTCGCTGGACATGATCTCTGCAATTAACGGACTATATTCCTCCAGTCAACGTACTGGATCCCTGCGCAACATCCGCTTGATCACTGCACCAATTAAACTGGATCCCTTCTCTCGCCGGACATGATCACAGATATCATTGAACTAGATCCCCCTAGTCATTGTACTGTATCCCTGCGCTAAATCCACTTGATCACTGCACCATTCAAACTGGATCCCTTCCCTCGCTGGACATGATCCCAGCGATCATTGAACTAGATCCCCAGTCATTGTACTGGATCCATGCACTAGATCCACTTGATCACTGCATCAGTCCAACCGGATCCTTTCCCTCGCTAGACATGAACCCAGTGATTAGTGGAATAGATCCCTCCAGTCATCGTACTGGATCCCTGCGTAAGATCCACTTGATCACTGCAGCAGTCCAACTGGATCCCTTCCCTCACTGGACTTGATCCCAGCAATCTTTGTACTAGATCACTACAGTCATCATACTGGATCCCTGCACTAGATTCACTTGATCACTGCACTGGTCCAACTGGATCCCTCCCTCACTGGACATGATCCCAGCAATCATTGAACTAGATCACTCCAGTCATTGTACTGGATCACTGCGCTAGATCCACTTGATCACTGCAACATTCAAACCGGATCCCTCCCCTCTCTGGACATGAACCCAGTGATTATTGGACTAGATCCCTCCAGTAATCGTACTGGATTCCTGCGCAAGATCCACATGATCACTGCACCAATCAAATTGGATCCCATCCCTCACTGGGCTTGATCCCAGCGATTAATAAACTAGTTCCCCAGTCATTGTACTAGATCCCTGTGCTATATCCACTTGATCACTGCACCAGTCCAACTGGATCCCTTCCCTCGCTGGACATGATCCCAGTGATCATTGGACTAGATCCCTCCAGTCATCGTAATCGATGCCTGTGCAAGATCCAATTGATCACAGCACCAATCAAACTGTATCCCTCCCTCAATGGGCATGATCCCAGTGATCATTGAACTAGATCCCGCAATCATTGTACTGGAACCCTGTGCTAGATCCATTTGATCACTGCACCAGTCCATCTGGCTCCCTTCTTTCACTCAACTAGATCCCAACAATCTTTGAACAAGGTCACTCCAGCCATAATACTGGATCCCTGCACTAGATCCACTTGATCGCTGCACCGGTCCAACTGGATCCCTCCCTCGCTGGAATTAATCCCAGCGATCATTGAACTAGATCCCCAGTCATTGGACTGGATCCATGCACTAGATCCACTTGATCTCTGCACCATTCAAACTGGATCCCTTCCGTCACTGGACATGATCCCAGTTATCATTTAACGTGATCCCCGGTCATTGTACTGGATCCCTGCGCTAGATTCACTTGATCACTGCACAGGTCCAACTGGGTCCTTTACCTCGCTGGACTTGATCACAGCGATCATTGGAGTAGATCCCTCCAGTCATCCTCGTGGATCCCTGCACTAGATCCACCTGATCACTGCACCGGTCCAACTGGATGACTCCCTCACTGGACATGATCCCAGCATTCATTTAACTAGATCCCCAGTCATTGTACTGGATCCCTGCAGTGGATCCACTTGATCACTGCACCATTCAAACTGGATCCCTTCCCTCACTGGATATGATCCAGGTGATCATTGGACTAGATCCCTCCAGTCAATGTACTGGATCCCTGTGCAAGATCCACTTGATCACTGCACTAATCAAGCTGGATCCCTTCACTCACTGTACATGATCCCAGCGATCATTGAACTAGATCCCCTAGTCATTGTACTGGTTCCCTGCACTAGATCCACTTGATCACTGCACCAGTCTAACTGGATCTCTTCTCTCACTGGTCTTGATCCCAGTGCTTATTGTACTAGATCCCCCAGCCATCATACTGGATCCCTGCACTAGATCCACTTGAATGGTGCAGTGATCACCATCCCAGCGATCATTGAACTATATCCATCTGGGGAATCTCCCGTCCACAGCCTCCAGCCTCATTGTCCATGAACCGCGCACTACCTGGTTCTACCTCCTTCCTAAGACCTGTTGTCTCATC
>NW_025193441.1:2368-3925 GCF_004010195.1 Chiloscyllium plagiosum | reverse complement strand
ACAATGAATTGAAGAAGGTAGGAATGAGGGGATGAGAGAAAAACGGGGGACTGCGGGGTGATGGCGATAGATCAGAGCGGAGAGTGGAGCTGATTCATGTGAAGGAAGATAGACAGGTAGGACAGTCAAGAGGGCGGTGCCGGGTTGGAGGGTTTAATCTGCGATGGGAGGATATGGAGGGGAAATGAGGAAACTGATGAAATTAACGTTCGGAGGGCCCCATAGAGGAAGATGAGGTGTTCTTCCTCCACTCATCGAGTAGCTTGTATTTGATGGTGGGTGATGCCCAGTACTTGCATGCACTTTGAGTGGGAAGCGGACATGAAGTAGTCAGCTCAAGCATGGTGGAATTGTTTGGTGCTTGTTTCCCAGAGATGTCCTGCGCAACGCTCTGCATTTTCCCATCCTGTCTCCCAAGTGTCATGGAGACGACGTCGAGAACAACAGACACGGTAAATGAGGTGGTTGCATAAGCATGAAAATCTCGAATGGATATGTAAAGATCCTTTGGTGCAGTGGAACGAGGCGAGGTCGTTGTTGAAGGTGAATGTCTTTCAACTCTTGCGGTGGCAAGGGTAGACCTGGTTTAAGCCTTCTATTCTCCAAGGAGAACTGACCTAATTTTCCAATGTAACTTTCCAGCTGACATTGCACATACGCTGCACCATTCACATTACCCTGTTCAGCGCTGTCTCAAATAACAAGGCTGTGATCATCACCAACTGCATTTGGGCTGAAAGCAAAACAAGAAATTGGTAGTAAAACTCACCAGGTCTGATAGCTGCAGAATCAGAAGCCTTCAGCTCTTAAGAACAATTACTGGATCTAAAAGGTTCACTCCCCACAAATGCTGCCGGATCTGCTGAGTTTCCCAGCAATGTCTGTGCTGTCTCTCAGATCTGCAACATCTGCAGTTCTTTGTCAAATAGAAAACAAACGTTGACTCATTGAAGGGGATATTTGATCAGGTGACAGTTCACGTCATCGAGAGAGAAAGATGGGATAGAGCATAGGATCATAAAATTCTTACTGTGCAGAAACAGGCCATTTGGCACATCATGCATCCCACCAATACTACCCTCTACATTATTCCTGTAACCCCGCATTTCTCATGGCTAACCAACCTAACCTACACTCCCCTGGACACTTATGACTATTGAGCATTGCAAATCCACCCTAACCTGCGCATCTTTGGACTGTGTGAGGAAACTGGAGCACCCGGAGGAAACTCACGCAGACACGGGGAGAATGTGCAAACTGCATACAGACAGTCTTCAATCCGACAAGAATCTGGGTAATTGGATAGGTTTCAAGTGGGAGTGCAGACTGGCGTGTGAATGATGGGCCGAAAGCCTGATGTCAGTGCTGTAAAGGCTCTACAGTAACATGATTCCCTACATCCTGCATTCAACACAGTTTGCATTTTGTTTTAATCCGTCCTGTTGTTGACATTATTCTGTGTGAAATGTACAGAGAGAAGTTGTTTGTGCATTCACTAAGATCTGTGTTGTGATGGGTCAGGAGCATCATATAAAATAACAACTGGTGGAGGGAGAA
>NW_025193441.1:0-1863 GCF_004010195.1 Chiloscyllium plagiosum | reverse complement strand
GATGTAATTCTCGCTGAAATAAACACAGGCCATTCAGAGGAATCTGATAAGGTCATGCAACATCTGCCGAGAGAAGGGAAAGGTTAGCTCATGTGTTATGAGAGTCGGGGAATTCAGCAGAGCGGTAGGAAGTTATAAAAATAAAAATTACTGAAAAGTCGGAATGGGGATAACACTGATGAAAGAATGAGGGATCTATACAGCCTGTTTAACATGTTCAGTCTGTTCTAGTAGTCAATCCAATCAAAGCTATAATTAGATTTCATATCCAGTTTCCTGTCCAATCCACATATAGCGTGACTCCCTGAGACACGAGCAATCTGTTTCTTCCAATCTGAAATGCATTCAGTGAGGGTGCATCAGCAATCGTCAGGGAGAGAGAATATTAAAGTCTCAGAGGCCATACAGTTAATCGCACTCTCCTCATCTCATTCCCAAATAACCTGCACCTTACCCTGAGAGTGTGGCAATAATAACTAAAAGATCTGCAAATGGTGTAACTTAAACACTGACTTCTCTTCACAGATGCTGCCAGAACTGCAGAGCTTTTCTGCAAGTCCTGAGACTGTGTTATCGTGTTTCAGCTATCCAGACCCACAGGATCAATTTCTCACCATCTAACCTTTGAAGCCTGTTCAGAATTTGAAACATTCAAATGAAATCGTATTTCACTTTTCTGGAATATGGACACAACTTATTCAAAAGCTCAGCACTGGAGCAAGTGGGTTCCAAATAGTGAACTTGTTTTTGTGATTCATTAATGTGTTTGGCTCATTGCCTCTGGGTTACCACGTACTACTCAGATGTAATTGTTCTGGCGAAGTTGAGGATGAGTTATCCTCTTGAAGGGCTGCCATTCATTTTGTCCATATAAACCCATAATGATGTAAGGGAGGGAGTTTCAGGATTTCCAACCAACGGCACTTGTGGAACTGAGACGTTTCTCCGAGCCAGGGTGGCGAGTGGCTTGATGTGGAATTGTCAACTGGTGTCCCTTGTCTCTGCTGTGCTCAGTGCTCCACGCCATAATGCTGTGGTTCTGGAAGCTGCTTTGAGAGGAACTTTGGGCAATTTCGACAGTGCATCTTGTCTGTGGTACACTCCACTGCTACTGATTGTGGGTGGTGGAGACAGAGAATGTTTGTGACTGTGGTGCTGAGCAAGCTGCACTGCAAGTTATTTCTATCTAATTATGGAGAACATAAGTACTTGCCATCATCATCAATCCATTTCGCAGCTGGACATCCAGTGATTACACAGATGTGTTATACAAGACTGCCAGTTGCTCAAATGACCATGAACTTTTAACTAGATTCACTTTTTCACGGATATTATGCCGAGAGACCTCACTCGACTGTTCCACTTTCTCATCAATATTTCATATGATAAAACTGGGAACGAGCTGATGGACACAGATTGTGCTACAGATGGTTAGACACAGCACAGTGTCAGTTACTGCACACTGATTCAGTTTGGATTTATGCATGTGCATCTCAGAATGTGTGTGTGCATTATCGTGTGTTCCTGTCTCTGTGATTCTGTGTGTGTCTACCCATCTATCTCTGTCTGACTATCTGTGCCTATGTGAGTGTGTTTGTGTCTCATTGTGTGTATTAGTGTGTGTCTCCATGTTTATATATCTCTGTGTCTGTACTCTGTGCAACGGGCTCTCTGTTGTCTTCGGGATTGTAACAATTGAAATGGGGTTTAAACCCCAATCTATCTGTACATCTGTGTGTGTGTGTGTTTGTGTGTGTTTTGTCCCTGTCTCTCTGTGTGTGTGACAGACGGAAATCCGTACAAACACTCAGACACAATCACATATACAGAGAGATGTGAAGAGACTCCTACAGATAGAAGCAC
>NW_025193440.1:1050-3925 GCF_004010195.1 Chiloscyllium plagiosum | reverse complement strand
CCCACATTAATATAGTGCATTTGGTGTGTGGTCGTGCACTGAAAGTCTCGTTATCCGCAATCCCTACAGCAGCCACAATACTTTCATGCTAAAACAGTTGACTATTCCCATCAGATTCTGACCTCCATGGAGACGATGGGTGTGTCTTCCCGGCGATGGAAGATGCCTCCTTGAGACTTGGCACAAATCGTTTGGCTTCCCTCCTCATTGCCAGCAAACTATGTTAAAGCATCACTCGTTCTACAAACAATGGAACCAGAATTAACATCATGGAGTCCTCTATCAGTGCAGTCTCGGTTTCATTGGTTTGTCATGTTGGAATGTCAATGACCCCCTCTTGTTCCTGTATAACTGTCTCGTGGGGAGGAATAGCCTCCTCCTGGTCTCATGAAACATGTTTAGGGGTCTGACTGGGCTCTGCCTGCTCCTGTTTAACAGCTCGATGCACTGAACAGACCACTCTTCTTCCTGTGTAAAAGGCAGGAGTATTGAATATGCTGTCACTCTTCCTGTTCCTGAATGCAAGCTCAGACCCGTGTGCAACCAGCTTGAGATGCTGAATGAGCTCCTCTTTTATCTGTGGAAATGTGCAGTGTCTAACTGTGCTGTTACATAAATGTTAGCGACACTTTAACAGCACAAACCGGTTTGCTGTCCGGGTCTTGCTGCACATGGACACAGATGGTTCAGGAGCTGATGGGGGACAAAATGTTTTGAACATTCTGTGATCTTCAGTCATCAGACCTACTTCAGATCTTATGATGGAAAAATACATTGGTGGAGCAGCTGAAGATGTTTGTGCTGAGGAGGCTAACCTGAGGATCTCCTGCAGAGATGTCCTGGGACTGAGAGGATTGTTGGCGACTGACCCCAAACCTCTTTATTTGTGTTCTGAAAGACTCCATCCAGTGGGAAGCTTACACCTGATCCACATTCAGATCAAACAAGTAGGTGGTCCCGAAGCCATCCTCAGTCAAATACTGCCTTGGTATCAAAGCCATTCGCTCTTTCCTGAGTCCCTGTGTTCGCATCTTGTTCATATCAATAGGTGACAGTGTATGTGTAGGGAGGGCTTTCCTCTCACAGAAGGTCATCACTGTCAGGAATTATCTGGGCTGGAGACCTAAGGAAGCTATATCACTGAAAGCATTTAAGGAGGAGATAGATGGATTTTTGACCTGTCAGAGAGCTAAGGAGTGAAGAATTGGGCATTAAAGAGGAGTTACTGTCAACAGTAGATCAGCCATGATGTTATGCAATGGCTTGATCATCCGAATGACCTGATCCTGTTCCTTTTATCCTCATATTTAGTAATTGCAAAGTTAATGGCTGTAATTTTCCTGAATGTTCTTTTATTGAACGTTGCAATCAGAGAGAGTAATGTATTTTGTGTGTCATCTCTAGTTGAGATATGTGGACTGTATTCGCGGTGAATCTGGGTCTATAATATCACCAACAAATGAACCAGAAGTTGCTGAGAGGAAACACTCTATAAAGAGACCAGAGGCGTCTTTTGAACCAAATAACATTTTCCAACCGACACCAAACCATGTGTGACAGTCTTCAGGGACTGGATGAGATCCTGTTTAACTGTTGACCAGGTATTTGGAGCAAGTGGCCTCCTTGCAGGAGCTGTGAGGGGTTGAATAGAACATGGCAACACAGGACTGAGCAGCAGGAGTGGGCCATTAGATACTTTGTCACCGCTCCATGTGATTAGATTAGATTACATTACATTACAGTATGGAAACAGGCCCTTCGGCCCAACAAGTCCACACCGACCGCCGAAGCGCAACCCACCCACACCCATACATTTACCCCTAACCTAACACTACGGGCAATTTAGCATGGCCAATTCACCTGACCTGCGCATCTTTGTGACAGTGGGAGGAAACCAGAGCACCTGGAGGAAACCCACGCAGACACGGGGAGAATGTGCAAACTCCACACAGAGAGTTGCCTGAGGTGGGAATTGAACCCGGTCTCTGGCGCTGTGAGGCAGCAGTGCTAACCACTGTGCCACCGTGCCGCCCAAGCACGCTTCAGTCTGTATACCATTTTACTACATACCAAAACCAACTTTGAATAAATGCAAACATCCAGGCACCACAATCCTCTGGGGAAGGGAATTTCCACTTGAACAGCCCTTTGAGAATTTTTCATTTGTGTTCCAACAAATGTTGGAGAGTCACTATGTCATTTTCCATGCCCACTCCTCCACTGGTTACACCCATCTTAAAGGCAGCCAGTTTAGTGAGGTGGCTAACGATTTAAGTCTTAGACTAGGCTATTTTCTAGAAAAATGTGAGACACAGAAAGTTGAACTCATAACAAATGGTAAAATGATAGAGTGCCCCAAATATTATTCTGCCTTTGAAGTTATTCTGCTCACACAAGCTACTGGTAGTGGGATTTCTTTCTGGAACAGTGGGATTTGGTTGAATTCCCTTCATTTTAGGCAGTGCAGAGATTCCAATGAATCCTCACCAGGAATCCTTCACAAGTGGTAGAGATGACGCAAGGATTTTATGGACTCACACTTTGCTATCTGGCGGAACAAAGTAAGAGAGAGGGATCAACCGGCTGCTGCTTCTCAGACAGGGAACATTTTTCTCCCTCTCTGTGTTGGAACATACAATTTTGTCAACTGAACACCAAACTGGACCATGTGTGCTCTTCTGGAACATTCACTGGAAAAACTGATTATGGATTATATGCAGGTACGACATTGCTCTTGTTGTACATAATTCCTTCCAATCGCAAAAAATGTCCCCACTTTATAATTTGATGACATGCTGACATGTGTCTGTGTAATTTGTAAATATTGGTAGGTGTCTTCATAGTATGTGTGTTAATATCAATGCATGTTTTTCTT
>NW_025193440.1:0-790 GCF_004010195.1 Chiloscyllium plagiosum | reverse complement strand
ATTTAAATTGTTTACCATTGTTCCATCTTTCATGCCAAAATAGACAACTTACCTTATGTTATTTCTGCTGAAGGTTTGCGCACTAACCTTCCCTGCCTGTATCACATTGCAAACTCATTACCTCCATTTGATGACACATTGAATGACCATCTTGGTGTACAAGCTAATTGAGCTCCAAGCCATTCCCTCCCCTTCCTCCAGAACTTTGATCATTGATGACCCTACAGTGATCTCTGAGGCAGTCCATCAGTTACAGCTTTGCAGCCTGAAAATAAACATTTATCTCTACTCTCTATTTCCTGTTATCGACATCTCCCCTGTTCCTGTGTACCAACTCAGCTGGGTTGAATGGCTTCCGCCTGGACTGTGTAGTGTACTGAACAAGCTGAATTACTTCATTCTATATTCCTGTGTAATTCTTTAGAGGGGCGGATTGGTCTTCTCCTGTGTCATTGTAACGATCCTGTCTGACTGAATGGAGTGGTCCCCAACCCTGTAACAGCATCGAGGGGTGGATTGAGGGAACAACACATGGGGTAGGGACAGCAGTATATCTCTTTTACAGCCTCGAGGGTGGATTGAGGGAACAACACATGAGATAGGGACAGCAGTATATCACTGTAACAGCCTCGAGGAGTGGATTGAGGGAACAACACATAGGATAGGGACAGAAGTTGCCCATTCGGCTGCACCATTCAGAATGCTCATGGTTGATCCGAGTGTGTCTGACCATCCATTTCCTGTCTGTTCCCAATAAACACCGACCCTTCTGTCCAGTAAAGATCAGTCG
>NW_025193439.1:0-3925 GCF_004010195.1 Chiloscyllium plagiosum | reverse complement strand
GAAGCACCAGCTTTCAGAGCACTGCTCCTTCATTGGATTTCTTACAGAAACTCAGGACCCACGGACCAATCAAACCGGAACATTCCTCATCACAATGGACATGTCAGCACTCTACACCAGCATCCACCACAATGACGACATCGCGGTAACAGCCTCGGTACTCAGCACCAACAGATGAAGGAGCAGCGCTCCGAAAGCTAGTGCTTCCAATTAAACCTGTTGGACTATAACCTGGTGTTATGTGATATTTAACTTGGAACTGCTAATGTTGTTAACCTCCTTTGTCCCTCGCCTTGCCTGTTTATGTAGCAAACTGTCAGTTATCGTTCCCTACATCCAGCTACGTGCTCACAGTCCAAATCAAACTCACAGCCCAACAGCTAACTATTTCAGTAAACATAATGAATGCATCTCTGAAGTATCGAATTGTATTCCCCACAGTGTCCGTTCAGTTTAATGCCCTGTCTCCCATGCAGATTTGAGGATTGGTTTATATTCTAGACAAAGCTGTTCATGTCACAGTTAGATCTGGAACCCCTCTTAACCCACTCAGAGATGTTATGACACACCTCTGGACCAGGTGGCCTCCTGACTCAGAGGCAGGGGCACTACCAATCTGCCACAAGAACCCTTGGGACTCCTTTTTGAGTTTATCAAAATTCCGGTCACTGTCAATGAGATTCCACCCCCCACCTCCCCCCCTTTATTCTACCCCTAAATGATTTATAATGCAGGAGGGAAATATTATGGGATGTTGAAGGCCTTCACTAGTGTAACACAACTTGCTGACATAGAGTCATAGAGTCATAGCTGACCTTTTGTTTTGCTGTTTCTTCCACTGCCTGCAAAAAGACAACTACTGTTATTGAAGGATTCAGCAGGAGCCGCCAATGAAAAGGCACGGGATTTGTCAGTCTCAGACACTGCCATGTGGGGAAGAGAACAGAAAGGCTTCTGCAGCAGCATCACCAAACGACATGAGCGCAAGTATGTAATCTGTGGCATTGTGGAGAATATCTGCAGATCCAATAAAGATTTGAATTTTGGCAGACCCTTATCTGTAAACTCTTCAACTGGGAACTGTATCACTTTCTTAGGGAAAGAAAGGGGCACCATCTAGTGCTGGGATTGGCTAACAGCTTCTGTCATTGAACTAGAAAATAGAAATAAAACCAGAGAATGCAATCACAAGCTGTTTACTTTGCAAAATGTTGCATTAAAACAACACAACCACTGCAGAATCAACTATCCAAATTCTGTGCAATATTCTGCTTAATCAATAGTTTTCTACAGTTTCTAACCTTCAGATCTGGAGGGGCTTATGTACAACTTAATGTTGGACAAAAGCTTCAACATAACAAAAACATTCCAAGGCATGGCTATATAGGGAGAGGCTGGGTAGGCTGGGGTTGTTTTCCCTGGAGCATCAGAGGCTGAGGGGTGACCTTATAGAGGTTTATAAAATCATGAGGGGCATGGATAGGGTGAATAGACAAGGTCTTTTCCCCAAGGATGGGGAAGTCCAGAACTAGAGGGAACAGGTTTAGAGTGAGAGGGGAAAGATTTAAAAGGGACCTAACGGGCAACTTTTCACGCAGAGGATGGCGCGTGTATGGAATGAGCTGCCAGAGGAAGGGCTGGAGACTGGTACAATTGCAACATTTAAAAGGCATCTGTCTGGGTATATGATAGGAAGGATTTAGAGGGATATGGGCCAAATTCTGGTAAATGGGACTCAATTAATTTAGGATATCTGGTCTGCATGAATGAGTTGGACTGAAAGGTCTGTTTCCGTGCGGTACAGCTCTATGACTATATGAAACTGACGAATGAGATGGGTGCCAAAGTCAGCCACTCAACACGATCATGGCTGATTTATTGATGTTGTGAATGTTACATTCCCAGCTATCCCCAATAACCATGAATTCCCCTGCCTCACAAGAACCTATGCAGCTCCATTGTCAAATCTTCACTGACCTTGCCACAACCACTATTATGAGGCAGAGAGTTTCAAAGTTGCTCTGTCCAATTTTAATTAGTAGCCTAGCTCCTAACTGGTTAAAGGATTCAAAAGGGCAGCTAGTTTTAAAGTTGTTAAGTTTTTGCTTCTAAATATTGTTTTATACCTTCCTGAGGAAGGAGCAGCACTCCAAAAGCTTGCAAATTCAAATAAACCTGTTGGACTATAACCTGATGTTTAATTTTTGACCTTGTCCTCTCCAGTCCAACACTAGAATCTCCACATCATGGCCCCAATTTTCTGACAGTGCTCGCTAGTTCTGGACTCACCCACAAGAGGGAACATCCTTTCCACATCCATCTTGTCAAGACCTTTCAGGATCCTAGAAACTTTAATTGTGTTGCCCCTCACTCCTCTGAAAACAAGTTCAAACTTTTCTCATAACACAACCCACTCATTCCAGGGTTCAGTCTAGCAAATCTCCTTTGATTCACCGCCAACACATTCACATCCTTCCTTATATAAGGAGACCAAAACTGTACACAGTATTTGAAATGTGGTCTCACCGATACCCTGTGTAACTGAAGCAGAACATCTTCTATGTTCAATTCCTTTACACTAGAAACCTTTATATTGTCTTTGGACAATAGGAGTACACCTGGCCAAAAGCTTGGTCAAAGAGACAGGTTTTAAGGAGGGTCTTTAAAGGAGGAAAGGAAGATGGAGAGGGTTAGGGAGGGAATTCTGGAAGGGACGCACGCCAAGGATGAATTGATTAAAATGGAAGATTGTCAAGATGCCAGAATTGGAGGAACGCAGTGGTATCAGTGGCTTGTAGGGCTGAAGGAGGTATGTGGAGATCCAGAGGGTGAAGTCTTGAAGGGATTGAAAAAAACAAATATAACAAAATCGAAGCTTTCCTTTGCAGAGAGTAGGATTGTCCCAGACATCACATTGAAATTCCTGAGGGAGTGTACAGATGGGAATCAAACTCCTGTCTTATATTCAATGCAGGACATTTAAAGTAATCTCATCATCAGCATCCTCTTCAAAGGTCAAAGTAATTACTATCTGTAACAAACCAACCTCTTGCTCAATTTATTATTCTAACTATTTAGAAACCAATTTATGAGTGAATGATTGATAGGTAAGAAAGGGTCAACAACTTTAGCAAATGAGTTGTCCTTAACTGTGTAAGAAAACTAGGTTGACATTGGTAATGAGATGAGTGTTAACCTGCTGAGATATTTACCCGTGATAACTTGTGCTAAGTCAGCTCCAGTAACATAGGGCTCTGTGCCCCCATGAGCAGGAGTCCTGGCTTAGCTGTTATTGCCATCCTCGTATCTTTGAGAGAGAATGGAAGGAAGTAATTGATCCATTTCATTTGGTGGGGATGAGGGAGTAGGGTCATTATTTGTCAGAATTATTGGAGAGCAGAGGACACCCTTCAGTCTGCCATGTCTGTGCTAGCCCTCTGAATCAGCATTTCTCTTCACATGCCATTCTTTAGCCTATTCCCCGTAACCCTGGAAATTTGCTCTTTTCTAGTAACAATCTAACTCCTTTTGAAAGCCTCAGTTGAACCTATCTCCTTCACATTCTCAGGCAGCACATTCCAGATCAGAGTGGTGCTAGAAAAGCACAGTAGATCAGGCAGAATCGGAAGAGCAGGAAAATCGACGTTTCGGGCAAAATGAATGAAGGGCTGTTGCCCAAAATGTCGATTTTCCTGCTCCTCGGATGCTGCCTGACCTGCTGTGCTTTTTCCAGCACCACTCTGATCTAAACTCTGGTTTCCAGCATCTGCAGTCCTCACTTTTGCCCAGCACATTCCAGACCCTAGTGTTCCAAGCACCCCACATCAAGCTGCCATGAGACAGCAGGGATTATTGCCTGCAGCACTGGGTAACCAGTTGTGTTGATGATGGTTGTGGTGGTGGTGAACACCAACTCACAGGAGGT
>NW_025193438.1:2577-3924 GCF_004010195.1 Chiloscyllium plagiosum | reverse complement strand
TGTCATGTCTGGTCTTTGTGCTGTTCCACACATGTACGATATCATGGCTGGTCTTTGTGCATTTCCACACATGTACAATATCATGGCCTGTCTTTGTGCTGTTTCACACATGTACGATATCCTTGCTGGTCTTTGTGCTGTTCCACGAATGTACAATATCATGGCATGTCTTTGTGCTGATCAACACATGTACGATATCATGGCCGGTCTTTGTGCCGTTCCACACATGTACGATGTCATGGCTGGTCTTTGTGGTGTACCACACATGTACGATATCATGGCTGTTCTTTGTGGTGTTCCACACATGTACGATATCATGGCTGGTCTTTGTGGTATGCCACACATGTACGATGTCATGGCTGGTCTTTGTGCTGTTCCACACATGTACGATATCAGTGCCGGTGTTTGTGGTCTTCCACACATGTATGATGTCATGGCTGGTCTTTGTGCTGTTCCACACATGTACGATATCATGGCTGGTCGTTGTGCTGTTACACACTTGTGCGATATCATGGCTGGTCTTTGTGCTGTTCCACACATGTACGATATCTTGGCCGGTCTGTATGCTGTTCCACACATGTACAATATCATGGCCGGTGTTTGTGCCGTTCCACACATGTACGATATCATGGCTGGTCTTTGTGGTGTTCGACACATGTACGATATCATGGCTGGTCTTTGTGCCGTTCCACATATGTACGATATCATGGCCGGACTTTGTGCTGTTCTACACATGTACGATATCATGGCCGGTCTTTGTGCTGTTCAACACATGTACGATATCATGGCCGGTCTTTGTGGTGTTCCACACATGTACGATGTCATGGCTGGTCTTTGTGGTGTTCCACATATGTACGATATCATGGTCGGTCTTTGTGCCATTCCACACATGTACAATGTCATGGCTGCTCTTTGTGCTGTTCCACACATGTACGATATCTTGGCTGGTCTTTGTGCTGTTCCACACATGTACGATATCATGGCTGGTCTATGTGCTGTTCCACACATGTACGATATCAGTGCCGCTCTTTGTGCTGTTCCACACATGTACGATGTCACGGCTGGTCTTTGTGCTGTTCCACACATGTACGATGCCATGTCTGGTCTTTGCGCTGTTCCACACATGTACGATATCATGGCTGGTCTTTGTGCTGTTCCACACATATACCATATCATGGCTGGTCTTTGTGGTGTTCCACACATGTACGATATCATGGCTGGTCTTGGTGGTGTTCCACACATGTACGATGTCATGGCCGGTCTTTGTGCTGTTCCACACATGTACGATGTCATGGCCGGTCTTTGTGCAGTTCCACACATGTACGATGTCATGGCCGGTCTTTGTGC
>NW_025193438.1:0-1816 GCF_004010195.1 Chiloscyllium plagiosum | reverse complement strand
GATATCATGGCTGGTCTTTGTGCTGTTCCACACATGTACGATGTCATGGCTGGTCTTTGTGGTGTTCCACACATGTACGATATCATGGCCGGTCTTGGTGCTGTTCCACACATGTATGATATCATGGCTGGTCTTTGTGCTGTTCCACACATGTACGACATCATGGCCAGTCTTTGTGCTGTTCCACACATGTACAATATCATGGCCGGTCTTTGTGCCATTCCACACATGTACGATATCATGGCCGGTCTTTGTGATGTTCCACATATGTACGATATCATGGCTGCTCTTTGTGCTGTTCCACACATGTACGATATCATGGCTGCTCTTTGTGGTGTTCCACACATGTACAATATCAGGGCCGGTCATTGTGCTGTTTCACATATGTACGATATCATGGCTGGTCTTTGTATTGTTCCACATATGTACGACATCATGGCCGGTCTTTGTGCTATTCCACACATGTATGATATCAGTGCCGGACTTTGTGGTGTTCCAGACATGTACAATATCATGGCTGGTCTTTGTGCTGTTCCACACATGTACGATATCATGGCTGGCCTTTGTCCTGTTCCACACATGTGCGATACCAGTGCCGGTCTTTGTGCTGTTCCACACATGTACGATATCATGGCCGGTCTGCATGCTGTTCCACACATGTACAATATCATGGCCGGTCATTGAGCTGTTCCACACATGTACGATATCATGGCTGGTCTTTGTGCTGTTCCACACATGTACAATATCATGGCTGTTCTTTGTGCTGTTCCACACATGTACAATATCATGGCTGGTCTTTGTGGTGTTCCACACATGTACGATATCATGGCCGGTCTTTGTGCTGTTCCACACATGTACGATATCATGGCCTGTCTTTGTGCTGTTTCACACATGTACGATATCATTGCTGGTCTTTGTGCTGTTCCACGCATGTACAAAATCATGGCCTGTCTTTGTGCTGATCCACACATGTTCGATGTCATGGCTGGTCTTTGTGCTGTTCCACACATGTACGATGTCATGGCTGGTCTTTGTGGTGTTCCACACATGTACGATATCATGGCCGGTCTTGGTGCTGTTCCACACATGTACAATATCATGGCTGGTCTTTGTGTGTTCCACACGTGTACGATATCATGGCTGGTCTTTGTGCTGTTCCACACATGTACGATGTCATGGCTGGTCTTTGTGGTGTTCCACACATGTACGATATCATGGCCGGTCTTGGTGCTGTTCCACACATGTACAATATCATGGCTGGTCTTTGTGGTGTTCCACACATGTACGATATCATGGCCGGTCTTTGTGCTGTTCCACACATGTACGATATCATGGCCTGTCTTTGTGCTGTTTCACACATGTACGATATCATTGCTGGTCTTTGTGCTGTTCCACGCATGTACAAAATCATGGCCTGTCTTTGTGCTGATCCACACATGTTCGATGTCATGGCTGGTCTTTGTGCTGTTCCACACATGTACGATGTCATGGCTGGTCTTTGGGCTGTTCCACACATATACGATATCATGGCCTGTCTTTGTGCTGTTCCACATATGTGCGATATCATGGCTGGTCTTTGTGGTGTTCCACACATGTACGATATCATGGCCGGCCTTTGTGCTGTTCTACACATGTACGATATCATGGCCGGTCTTTGTGCTGTTCTACACATGTACGATATCATGGCCGGTCTTTGTGCTGTTCCACACATGTACGATATCATGGCAGGACTTCGTGCTGTTCCACATATGTACGATATCATGGCCGGTCTTTGTGCTGTTCTACACATGTACGATATCGTGGCCGGTCTTTGTGC
>NW_025193437.1:0-3924 GCF_004010195.1 Chiloscyllium plagiosum | reverse complement strand
TGTGTGCAGTTCGAGTCGCCCTGTTTCACTGATAATATTATTCAGCTGGAGAAGGTTCAGAAGAGATGTACCAGGCTGTTGATGGGAATGGACTGTTTGAGGTATAAGTATAGGCTGGGACTTTGCACCTGAAGAGGAGGAGGTTGAGAGCTGACTTGTGCGGGCGGCACAGTGGCTAAGTAGTTAGCACCGCTGCCTCACAGCACCCGGGTCCCAGGTTTGATTCCAGCCTTGGGCGATGTCTGTATGGATTTGCACGTTCTCCCTGTGGCTGCGTGGGTTTTCTCCAAAGATGTGCAGGCCAAATGAATTGGCCATGCTAAATTGCCCCTAGTGTTAGGTGCTTTAGTGAGAGGGAAATGGGTCTGGGTGTGTTACTCTTTGGAGGGTCGGCGTGGGCTTGTTTGGTCAAAGCGCCTGTTTCCACACTGTGGGGAATCTAATGTTACAGAGGTCTATGTAACAATAATTGGCTTCTAATAATAAAAACATCTCATCAAGAAACCCAGCAATCACTTCATACAGAGTTCCCAGGTACACCTGATTGGGACCCAGAAGGTGCACTTTTATACACAACATGTGGTTCATGTACGGAATGAACTTCCTGGGGAAGTGTTGAATTGTGGGTAAAGTTACAATGTTTTTAAATAAACATGATGAAGCACATGACATAGACAAGGTTTGTAAATGAATGGGCCAAGTGCAGGCAGGTGGGACTGATCGAGTTTCGGATTATGGTCAGCATGGACTGTATGGGCCGACAGTACTTGTCAAAACCCCTGTATACCCTATGACTGTATGTGTGTGTGTGTGTTCAAGTATGTACATTCATATTTCTGTCCATGTTTGTATATTTCTGTGTGTCTACATGCGTCGCCGTGTGCCTCTCTGCGTGCATTGATCTCTCTGGGCATGTTATGTATGTCCCTGCATTAGTGTGTGTATGTATGTTTGTGTCTCTGTCTCTGCATCTCTCTGCAATGGAAACTAATAAGTCTTGGGCGTGAATTATTGAAATCGGGGTCAAAGCCTCTCACCCTCGTCGCTCTCACTCTGTTTGTCCCACTTTTGTTTGAAGTGACACGATGCAATGGTGGTCTGATTTAGGACTTTTCAAAATCGTTCTCACACGGAAGCCTATGTGTAAGGGTAAGTTACTAAACATTGCACGTCACAGAAAGAGCAATAAATTCATCTCATCTTCTTACAAAATGGCTCGCTCGGAGTTGCTTGTGCAAAATTGCAATAGAAGTACTCTTCAACCTGTACAGTGTGTGCAAGGAATATTGCCCAAAGACAAATCATTGCCACAATGTAGAGGAGGTACAGACATTTCTCCACATGAGAATATTCCACTCTGAGGGCATCATTACAAAAACAATCCTCTCCACGTAAAATTTGTGCGACTGTCTGTGTTTGGTGTAAGTGTTTGTGCGGGTGTGTGTAAGTGCGTGTGTGTATGTGTGTCTGTTATTGTGCCCACGGCTTTGTGTTAGTGCATGTGTCTCTGTACGTGGCTGCGTGTGTCTGTGTGTGAGCATGTGTGTATCTGTGTCTGTGTGTCGCAATGTGTGTGCATGTATCTGTGTGTGTCTGTGTGCGTGTGTGAATCTGTGCCTATGTCTGTGTTGTGCGTATGAGTCATTTTGTGTGTGTACGTCTGTGTGCATGTGTGTGTATGCGAGTTTGTGCGTATCTGTAAGTGTGTACGTGTCTTTGTGTGCGTGCATGCATGTATGTGTGCGTGTGTGTGCATGTGTCTATTCGTGTGTGTTCGTGTGCTTGCGTGTGTGTGTGGTGTCTGGGTGTCTGTGTGTGTGCCTGTGTGTGGGCGCACACACACACATGCGTGCATGTGTATATGTCTGTGCATGTGCGTGGAGTGTGTGTCTGTGTGGGTGTGGAATGTGGGTGTCTGTGTGTCTTTGTTCATCTGTGTGAGTGCATGTATGTGTCTTTGTATGTGTTTGCGTGTGCGATCTGTGGGTGTCTGCGTGTGTGTGGGGTGTATCATTCTGTGTGGCGTGTACACTTTTCTCTTTGTATGTGTGTGTGTGTCAGTGTGCGCACATCTCTGTGTCCCTGCATGTGTGTGACGTGCGTGTGTGTCTGCACGCCTGAGTGGGTTTGTGTCTATGTATGTAATGTGTGGGAGTCTGTGTGTGCATGTTTGTATGTGCCTGTGCGTGTATGCCTGTGTCTGTGTGTGTATGTGTGTAGTGTGATTGTATGTGTGCAGTGTTCAAGTATGTGTGTGTGCGTATGTCACTATGTGGCTGTGTCGTTTTCTGTACGTGCGTGGTGTATGGGTGTCTGTGTGTGTTTGGTGTGTAGGTGTATGTGTGTTTGCATCTGTATGTCTATTTCTGTGTGTGTGCGCGTCTGTGTGCATGCGTCTCTGAATTGTGTGCTGTGCCTGAGTATCTCTCTGTGTTTGTGTGTGATGTGTGACCCTGTGTGTGAGTGTGTTTTTCTCTCTCTCTCTCTCTCTGTTGATGATGCTGTGACCTGCGGTTTTCTCTCTCTGTCCCTCGCAGACTGATGGTTTTCACTCTCGCTGACACCTGTACAAGGGGAAGGGAGGTGTTGGGAGGGCCGCGAAGAGAGTTACAACAACCGAAAGTTCAGCAGCTCTGGCAGCATGTATGGATAAAAATAAAAGTTGACGTTTTGGGTCGAGTGACCCTTCCTAAGAAAACATGGCGTCGAATATTACTTCACTTTAAACGGCACAGAGACTGCAAGATAGCCCCACATGGATACACTCAGATACACACACACGTATACAGAGACATAGAAATAATCACTAAGACACCGAGACTCACACAGACATGGAGAATCTGTCAGTATTTCTGTTGCTCAATGGTGAGCTGGTCAATATTTCACTCATACCCGTCTGGTGTGCGTTTAGGCAGTGTGTTTGTATTGCACTTGCTCACAACAGTGGGTATGTCAGCATTTCTGTGTTGACTGTGACTGCAGTCTAGATTAGATTGGTGTTGAAAAAGCACAGCAGGTCAGGCAGCATCCGAGGAGCAGGAAAATCAATGTTTCTGGCAAAAGCCCTTCATCAGGAATCGATGTGTATGTGTGTGTGCATGTGTGTGTGGGTCTGTGTGTGTATGCGAGTTTGTGCGTATCTGTGCGTGTTACTGTAGGTCACTTTCAATGTTCACAGGAAGCAAACATGGAAGAATTGTCAAGTGTGTGGCGGACAGTGTGGAAGTGCAACAGGACAGTGAGATGTTGGTGTACTGTTCAGGGTTATGGCAGATGGGGATCAATGCAGAGCAGTGTGAGGTGATGCATTTGGTAGAAAGGACAGTGAAAGACAATATAAAACAGGCTGTATCGTTATAAAGGGAATGTAGGAGCAGAGGCCACTGGGTGTATGTGAACACTGATTATAGAAGGTATCAGGACAAGTGAGGAGAGCAGTAAATATCACAGATTAGTTTCAGTATCTGAACAGTTTACAGGGAGAGGTGCAGGAGGGAGCCTCCGTGCTCCCTTCCTGGGAGGTGGTGAAGATGATGTGTTATGGGACCACCCTCCTGCCCCCCGAGACAGTGATGATTCCATTTGTACCAGCTCGACACAAAAGGGTGATGGCATCAGGGTCACGGCTACTAAGATGTGTTGGGGGGAAACGAAACTGCCAGTGGGTTTAAAGTGAGAATTGCCCTTCACTGAACATTGCTCTTACTCGGTCAGTGGGACGTGGATGTTTGATAATGTCTACACGAGGCATCCTGATCGTCTCCGTCTCGTACCAGGGTCCTCCCACAAATCGGGGGAGGGGATGTGAGGGAACGGATATCGGGCAGTCCGCCACTCGGTTTGGCCCTTTCTGTCCTATTCCAGGCTGTTCCGGGGAGTGTCGCTCCACAGTGTTCTATCCATGCAATGTTATTAGTGTGGGAG
>NW_025193436.1:0-3924 GCF_004010195.1 Chiloscyllium plagiosum | reverse complement strand
CGTGGGGAAGGGGGCAGGTGTTTCGCTGGTCTGCGGACATCTGTGGAGGAACATGAGAGTTAATGTTTCGGAACTGGTTACCCTTCCTCTGGTGTTTTTGTTGTGGAGCGGTTTTCCAGTTACAAGACTTGCGCCCACACCTCCCCCCTCACCTCCCTCCAAGGCCCCAAAGGAAACTTCCATATCCGCCAGAGATTCACCTGCACCTCCACACACATCATCTATTGCATCCTCTTCACTCGATGTGGCCTCCTCTATATTGGGGAGACAGTCCGGCTTCTTGCGGAGCGTTTCAGAGAACACCTCTGGGACACCCGGACCAACCAACCCAACCACCCTGTGGCTCAACTCAACTCCCCCCCCTCCCACTCCACCAAGGATATGCAGGTCTTTGGACTCCTCCATCGCCAGACCACAACAACACGACGGTTGGAGGAAGAGCGCCTCATCTTCCGCCTAGGAACCCTCCAACCACAAGGGATGAACTCGGATTTCACTATGCCCGAAACGTCGATTCTCCTGTTCCCTGGATGCTGCCTGACCTGCTGCGCTTTTCCAGCAACACATTTTCAGTTCTGATCTCCAGCATCTGCAGACCTCACTTTCTCCTTCTAACAATTGAGTTTGACAAAGTTTATTTGAACAGTTCATGAAACTATTTGGATGTTTTGAAGTGGGGGAGGAGAGCAACCCTCTGATCCACTGGGACAGTGAAGGACTGACTGAAGGAATACCTATCCAATTGTGATGTTTAGTAGCTTGGAAGGGAACACACAGATAATGATTTTCCCATTCGTTTACTTCCTTCGTCTTTAGGACGATAGTAGTACTAGAGTTGGAGTGTGCTGTCAAATGGTAATTGTTGATGAATCAAAAAGCTGCGACAGTGGTGAATGGATTGAAATTATACATCAAGTGCCAATCGAACGGGCTCAATTGCCATGGAATGGAACGTTCTGAAGAAACTCAGCCGACCTGGGAGCAACTGTGAAAAGTGTCAGAGAAGTAACTTTTCTTGTCCTGCATGTCTGAAATTATACATAAAGTGCCAATCGAACGGGCTCAATTGCCATGGAATGGAAGGTTCTGAAGAAACTCAGCCGACCTGTGAGCAACTGTGAAAAGTGTCAGAGAAGTAACTTTTCTTGTCCTGCATGTCCTCTCTTCAGTACTGTTCTGAAGAAGAGTCATTTTGGCCTCAAAAGTTAACTGTATTTCTCTCCAAGTATGCTATTAGAGTTGCTGAACTTCTCCAGCACTTTCTGCTTTCATTTCAGTTATTAAATGTCCGCAGCATTATCCTTTTGTACGAATGTTTCATAATGGCGCTGTCCAACATCTTGAGGTATGTTGTCGATATATTTGTTCAGTCAATCGGGGAGTATTCCATCACACACTTGACGTGAGCCTTCTCGGTATTAGAGAAGCGATTGGAGTCAGAAAGCCCATGACTGATGGCAGTTTTCTTGCCATCTGGCCTACTCTTGTATTATTTATGTAGGGAGGACAGTTCATTTTGGGGTTAATAGTAACTCCCAGATTGTTTGAAGACTAGGTAATGGCAACACCATTGAATTTCCAGAAGTGTTGATTAGATTATTTTAATCAGGATGCGTGAAATTCATTTCACTTGTCTGCCCAGGCCTTCACATTGCCAGAATTCTGCTGCATTGTGAAATGGAATGCTTCAGGGGTTGAGGAGTTAAGAATGCGGCTGAACTCTGGACATTTATTAACGAACAGAACCTTGAATAATTCCTGAAGTGAGGTCCTGGAGTTTCGATAACTGACCTGCAACAACCAATCCAGTTTCTGTGTGTCTGGAGTCACATGTATCTTGGAGCAAATAAGAATAGCAGCTTTACTTCCGTAAGGGGTTGAGGCGAATCGGAAGGGATTTTTCCATGGTAAGTTGTAATGGGTTAAAGGCATTAGACATAAAATTTCAACTTAGAATTCATGGCATCTATCGTTGCAGGGTTTGAATTAGGTCTCTGATATCAATTCTGGAATATCTTCACGTGAGCTGATTATCATTTACTGATGAGCAATGCTTCTCCAAAACTGGGATTAAGGTTGTTATTAAGCTTCTTCATTTCTCAGAAATTTGAATAAAAAACAAAAAAAAATGTGAGCAATGCTACAGTCTCAGTCTACACAAGCTGCTTACACACAGTACAATGCAACACTTTTGGTGATGCATCAACTCAGATTTTCAAACAAGGAGCTTGTCAGTTGCCTGAAGGGAGAGAAAACGTCACACAGGAAACTGCATCAAACAATTCAAACATGTGGAGAAGGTGATCCTCACTATCCTGGTCTTCATTGGCGTTCCTTATAAGGCATTATGACAATTTCACTTGTTTTAGTCTGCTGCTGATCTGCTCTTTGGTTTTAACTTTTGAACAATAAAGTCTCCAATTCACTGACAGGTTTCCTTATTTAGACACAGGAAGTGCGATATCAGTTCACTGAGCAGTAGTCTCCATACAATTCTCCAGTGATAGACTTTGCCGATGTCACTGCATGCGAAATCTTAAAACGAAATATCACTTCATGTTTGTAGGTATGATAAGAAATCAGGCAAGTCAGTTGCAAAGAATGGTAAACGGAAGTGAAACATTAACTCTTGCTATCCCACAGATGATGTAAGACATGCTGAGCCATTTCTGTTTCTGATATACAAATGAAGCCTGTTTTTGCGACAACTTTGAATGTTCAGTGGTGACCTGAGAGAAGTAATGCAAGATACTAAAATGAAGCGATAAACTGTTTCAGTTCGCTGTGGATTCTGCAATGAGTCTGAAAATGAGGTTCAGAGTATTCAGGACAGATGTTAGTGAGCACTTCGACACACAATATTTGGGACAGGCTTGAAACTCACTTCCACAAACGACAGTAGATACAGGGTTTTTATTTTGGTTGCCAGAATCAATCCTGTGATTGTTTACATCTATCTCTAAGGACAATAGCAGCAGAAACAAGACAAAACTGTGACCGCAAATCACCTATCAGGGATCTCGCCTTTCTGAGTTGGAAGTATCTGGCTATTCCTGAATCCTGGAACTCTCTCGCTAACAGCATCTTGGCTGTACCTCTATGTTAAGTTCGCTCAAGTTTCTGTACAGTAGCTCATCAACTCAATCACTGCAGTAATCAGGGATGAGCAGTGAATCCAATGCCATTGAGTGACGTCTATACGCCACGAATGAGTTTCAAACATCTGCAGATTCTACGTGGACGCCCGCAAGCGATCGGGAGAAGGGAGTAGTGGAGCAGGGCGTTTGAGTAAAGTGAAAGGCCATGATGACTGGAGGGCGTGAGGCTGTCGGTGAGAGAGGAAGTGGTGATGCAAGGCTCACTGTTGGCATAAATGGGTCAACCTATACTGGCCACTGTTTACACTGACTTACACAACACTGCTGATCAATTCACCACAATGATACTGTTATCTTGGCGTTGTATTCCCTCTGTGCATATTAACGTGGTTAATGGTCCCCGAGAGGATGAACGTATCTTCTTTATCCTGTCGGCTTAAACAGATGAATATATCAGTTTTAAATGAACGCAATACGAGATTGGCTCTTTCTGTGCATTTGCACTGGAGAATGTCCAGGTGTGAACGTTCCTTTTCTGTATTAGCAGAGGTTAGTTTAAATTCTTATGGAGCAACTTTAATAAAGTAACAAATGTCCAAGTTACTGTGATTGAACAGCTAATTAAATACACATATGGATATGAACAGCATCTTCTGCGCTGACACTGTTGATTAATTAGTTAAAGCGCCTGGTAATAACGAGACTAGTATGGTGTCACATCCTGGCGTTGCATGTCCTGTACATTGAAGGATCGTTGCTTAAACATTTTTAAAATGCTGTATTGTTGATCCATCATACCGAAAGAGCATGCTTCTTGTGTTTGAGC
>NW_025193435.1:1115-3924 GCF_004010195.1 Chiloscyllium plagiosum | reverse complement strand
GCACTATCTGAGGTACTGAGGGAGCACTATCTGTAGTATTGAGGGAGTACTAACTGAGGTCCTAAGGGAGCACTTTCTGAGGTATTGAGGGAGCACTATCTGAGGTATTGAGAGAGCACTTTTTGAGATATTGAGGGAGCACTTTCTGAGTTGTTGAGGGAGCACTTTCTGAGTTATTGAGGGAGCACTATCCGACATGCTGAGGAAGCACTATCTTAGGCATTGAGGGAGAACTATCTGAGGGACTGTGGGAGCAATCTGTGAGTTATTGAGGGAGCACTATCAGATGTACTTTGGAAACACTATCTGAGGTACTGAGAGAGAACTATCTGAGATATTGAGGGAACCGATCTGACGTAATGAGGGAGCACTTTCTGAGGTATTGAGGGAGAAATATCTGAGGTATTGAGAGAGCAATTTCTGAGGTATTGAGGGAGCACTTTCAGAGGCATTGTTTGAGCACTTTCTGAGGTACTGAGGGAGCGCTTTCTGAGGGAATGAGGGAGCACTTTCTGAGATACTGAGGGAGCACTATCTGACGTATTGAGGGAGTACTATCTGATTTAATGAGGAAGCACTATCTGAGGTATTGAGGGAACACTTTCTGATGTACTGAGGGAGCACTATCTGAGGAATTGAGGAAGCATTGTCTGAGTTATTGAGGGTGCACTATCTGATGTACTGAGGAAGTACTATCTGAAATATTAAGGGAGCACTTTCTGATTTATTAAGGGAGTACTATCTGTGGAACTCAGGGAGAACTATGTGAGGTACTGACGAAGCACTACCTGAGGTACTGAGGAAGCACTATCTGAGGTGTTGAGGGAGCACTGTCTGAGGTACTGAGGGAGCACTGTCTTAGGTACTGAAGGAGCACTATCTGAGGTATTGAGGGAGAACTATCTGAGGAATTGAGGGAGCACTTTCTGAAGTATTGAGTTAGAAATAGCTGAGGTATTGAGGGAGTATTATCTGAGGTATTGAGGGAGCGCATTGAGAGGCATTGAGAGAGCACTTCCTGAGGTATTGATGGAGCACCTTCTAAGGTATTGAGGGAGTACTAAGTGAGGTCTTGTGGGAGCACTTTCTGTGTTTGAGGAAGCACGATCTGAGGTATTGAGGGATCACATTTTGAGATATTGAGGGAGCACATTCTGAGGTATTCAGGGAGCATTTCCCGAGGTACTGAGGGATCACTATCTGAGGTACGGAGGGAGCACTATCTGAGTTATTGAGGGAACACTATCTGATGTACTGAGGAAGCACTATCTGGGGTATTGAGGGAGCACAATCTGAGGTATTGAGGGAGCACTATCTGAGGTATTGAGGGAGCACTTTCTGAGGTGCAGAGTGAGCAATTTCGATGGTATAGTGGGAGCACTATCTGAGGTATTGAGGTAGCACATTTTGAGATATTGAGGGAGCACTTTCTGAGGTATTGAGGGAGCATTTCCCGAGGTACTGAGCGATCACTATCTGAGGTACTATCTGAGGTATTGAGGGAGTACTATCTGATGTAATGAGGAAGCACTATCTGAGGTATTGAGGGAGCACTTTCCAAGGTATTAAGAGAGTACCATCTGAGGTACTGGGGGAGAACTATCTGAGGTACTGAGAGAGCACTATCTGAGTTATTGAGGGCGCACTATCTGATGTACTGAGGAAACACTATCTGAGGTATTGAGTGAGCACTTTCTGGAGTACTGAGGGAGCACTATCTGAGGTATTGTGGGAGTACTAACTGAGGTATTGAGGGGGCACTATATGGGTTTTGAGGAAGCACTATCTGAGGTAATGTGGGTGCACTTTCTGAGGTACTGAATGAGCACTTTCAGAGGTATTGAGGGAGTACTCTCTGACGTACTGAGGGAGCACTTTCTGATGTATTGAGGGAGCACTATCTGAGGTATTGAGGGAGCACTATCTGAGGTACTGAGGCAGCACTTTCTGCGTTACTGAGCGAGCGCTATCTGAGGTATTGAGGGAGTACTATCTGATGTAATGAGGAAGCACTATCTGAGGTATTGAGGGAGTACTAACTGAGGTATTGAGGGAGAACTTTCTAGGTTTTGAGGAAGCACTATCTGAGGTACTGAGGGAGCACTGTCTGAGGTACTGAGGGAGTACTATCTGAGGTACTGAGAGAGCACGTTTTGAGATATTGAGGGAGCACTTTCTGAGGTAATGAGGGAGCTCTATCTGAGTTATTGAGGGAACACTATCAGATTTACTGTGGAAAAACTATCTGAGGTAATGAGGGAGCACTTTCTGAGGCATTGAGGGACAACAATCTGAGGAATTGAGAGCACACTACCTGATGTTCTGAGGGAGAAATATCTGATCTATTGAGGGAGCACATTCTATGGTATTGTGGGTGCACATTCTGAGGTATTGAGGGAGCACTTTCTGAGGTATTGAGGGAGAACTATCTGAGATATTAATGGGGAACAATCTGACGTATTCAGGGAGCACTTTCAGAGGCATTGAGGGAGCACGTTATGAGGTACTGATGGAGCACTTTCTGAGGTACTGAGGGAGTACTAACTGAGGTATTGAGGGAGCACTATCTGATGTCACGAGGGAGCACTATCTGAGGTTTTGAGGGAAATCTTTCTGAGGTACTGAGGGAGCACATTCTGAGGTACTGAGGGAGCACTATCTGAGGTATTGAGGGAGTACCATCTGAGGTATTGAGGGAGCACTAAATGGGTTTTGAGGAAGCACTATCTGAGGTAATGTGGGTGCACTTTCTGAGGTGCTGAGGGAGCACTTTCTGAGGTATTGAGGGAGCACTATCTGAGGTACTGAG
>NW_025193435.1:0-1109 GCF_004010195.1 Chiloscyllium plagiosum | reverse complement strand
GAGGGAGCACTTTCTGAGGTCTGAAGGGAGTACTATCTGAGTTATTGAGGGAGCACTATCTGATGTACTGAGGAAACACTATCTGAAGCATTGAGGGAGAGCTATCTGAGGTACTGAGGGAGCACTATATGATTTATTGAGGACGCACTATCAGATGTACTCTCGAAATACTGTCTAAGGTACTGAGGGAGAACTATCTGAGGTAATGAGGGAGCAGTACCTTAATATTGAGGGAGCACAATCTAAGGTATTGAGGGAGCACTCTCTGGGGTATTAAGGGAGTACTATCTGAGGAACAGAGGGAGAACTATCTGAGGTACTGAGAAAGCACTATCTGTTGTACTGTGGAAGCAATATCTGAGGTATTGAGGGAGCACTTTCTGAAGTATAGAGGGAGCAATTTGTGAGGTACTAGGGAGCACTTTCTGAGGTATTGAGATACCACTATCTGGGGTACTGAGGGAGCACTTTCTGAGTTACTGAGGGATCAATATCTGAGGCACTGAGGGAGTACTATCTGATGTAATGAGGAAGCTCTATCTGAGGTATTGAGGGAGCACTTTCTGAGGTAATGAGGGAGCACCTTATGAGGTACTGAGGGAGCACTATCTAAGGTATTGAGGGAGTATTATTTGATATGATGAGGAAGCACTTTCTGAGGTATTGAGGGAGCACTATCTGAGCTACTGAGGGAGCACATTTTGAGATATTGAGGGAGCTTCTTCTGAGGTACTGAGGGAGTACATTCTGAGGTACATGAGAGCGTACTTTCTGAGGTAGAGAGGGAGCACTGTCTGAGGTATTGAGGGAGCATTTCCCGAGGTACTGAGTGAACACCATCTGAGGTACTGAGGGAGCACTTTCCGAGGTATTAAGAGAGTACCATCTGAGGAACTGAGGGAGAACTATCTGAGGTACTGAGGGAGCACTATCTGAGTTATTGAGGGCGCACTATCTGATGTACTGAGGAATCACTATCTGAGGTATTGAGGGAACACTTTCTGGAGTACTGAGGGAGCACTATTTGAGGTATTGTGGGAGTACTAATTGAGGTATTGAGGGGGCACTATATGGGATTTGAGGAAGCACTATCTGAGGTAATGTGGGTG
>NW_025193434.1:0-3924 GCF_004010195.1 Chiloscyllium plagiosum | reverse complement strand
GCAGTGCACACTTATCCCTCTCCATCACTGGAGGTGGGACCTCTACAAGCAGGGTGGTCCAGAAGGAATCTCCTGGGGGTGAAATTTGTTAATGCTCTTTGGGAGGGTTTAAACAAATGCAGCAGGGGGGGTGGGAACCTGAATTGTAGCTCCAGTGTACAGGAGGTTGAGAGTGGTGAGGTCAGGAATAAGGTGACAAGGTCACGGGAGTCTATCAGCAGTCAGGAAGTTGGTTTGAAGTGAGCTACTTTAACACCTGCAGCATCCGGAATAAGATGGGTGAACTTGCAGCATGGGTTGGGATTTTGATGTTGTAGCTATTTTAGAGACATGGGTAGAGCAGGGACACGAATGGTTATTGCAGGTTCCAGGGTTTAGATGTTCCAGTAAGAACAGAGAAGATGGTAAAAGAGGGGGAGATGTGGTACTGTTAGTCAAGGACAGTATTACGGTTACAGAAAGGACGTTTGAGGACTCCTGTACTGAGGTAGTATGGGCTGAGGTTAGAAACAGGAAAGGAGAGGTCACCCTGTTGGGAGTTTTCTATAGGCCTCTGAATAGTTCCAGAGATGTAGAGGAAAGGATAGCAAAGATATTCCTGGATAGGAGCGAGAGTGACAGGGTAGTTGTTATGGGGGACTTCAACTTCCCAAATATTGACTGGGAATGCTATAGTTTGACTACTTTAGATGGATCAGTTTTTTACCAATGTGTGCAGGAGGGTTTCCTGACATAGTATGTAGACAGGCCAACAAGGGGCGAGGCCACATTAAATTCGGTACTGGATAAGGAACCCGGACAGGTGTTAGATTTGGAAGTAGGTGAGCACTTTGGTGATAGTGATTATAATTCAGTTGTGTTTACTTTAGTGATAGAAAGGGATCGGTGTATACCACTGGGAAAGACAATTACAATGCGATTAGGCAAGTTTTAGGATGCATAGGATGGGGAAGGAAACTGCAAGGGATGGGTACAATTAAAGGTGGAGCTTATTTAAAAAAAAGCTACTGCATGTCCTTGATAAGTATGTACCGGTCAGGCAGGGAGGAAGTGGTCGAGCGCGGGAGCCGTGGTTTATGAAGGAAGTGGAATCTCTGGTCAAGAGGAAGGCGGCGGCTTATGTTAGGATGAGATGTGATGGCTCAGATAGGGCGCTTGAGGGTTACAGGTTAGCCAGGAAAGACCTAAAGAGAGAGCTCAGATGAGCCAGGAGGAGTCATGAGAGGTCATTGGCCGATAGGATCAACAAAACTCTGAAGCTTTCTGTAGCTATATCAGGAATAAAATAATGACTAGAGTAAGATTAAGGCCAATCAAGGACAGTAGTGGGAAGTTGTGTGTGGAGTCAGAGGAGATAGGGGAAATGCTAAATGAATATTTTTTGTCAGTATTCACACAAGAAAAAGACCATGTGGTCAAGGAGAGTACAGAGATACAGGCTACTAGACTAGACGGGATTGAGGTTCATAAGGAGGAGTTGTTAGCAATTCTGGGAAGTGTGAAAATAGATAAGTCCCCTGGGCCAGATGGGATTTATCCGAGGATTCTCTGGGAAGCCAGGGAGGAGTTTGTAGAGACTTTGGCTTTGAGCTTTATGTCGTAATTGTCTACAGGAATAGTGCCTAAGGACTGGAGGATAGGACTGGAAATGTGGTTCCCCTGTTCAATGAGGGGAGTAGAGACAACCCTGGAAATTATAGACCAGTGAGTCTCACTTCAGTTGTTGGTAAAGTGTTGGAAAAGGTTATAAAAGGTAGGATTTGTAATCATCTAGAGAGGAATTAAATTGATTAGGGATAGTCAACACGGTTTTGTGAAGGGTAGGTAGTGCCTCAAACCTTATTGAGTTATTTGAGAAGGTGACAAAACAGGTGGATGAGGGTAAAGCGGTTGATGTTGTGTATATGGATTTCAGTCAGGCATTTGATAAGGTTCCCCACGGTAGGCTATTGCAGAAAATACAGAGGCATGGGATCGAGGGTGATTTAGCGGTTTGGATCAGAAATTGGCTGGCTGAAAGAAGACAGAGGGTGTGGCTGATGGGAAATGTTCATCCTGGAGTTCAATTACTACTGGTGTACCAAATGGATCTGTTTTGGGTCCTCTGCTGTTTGTCATTTTGATAAATGACCTGGATGAGGGCGTAGAAGGATGGGTTAGTAAATTTGCAGATGACACTGAGGACGGTGGAGTTGTGGGCAGTGCTGAAGGATGTTGTAGGTTACAGAGGGACATAGATAAGCTGAAGAGCTGGGCTGAGAGGTGGCAGATGGAGTTTAATGTGTCAAAGTGTGAGGTGATTCACTTTGGAAGGAGTTACAGGACTATGGAGTCCTGGGCTAATGGTAAGATTCTTGGCAGTGTAGATGAGCAGAGAGATCTCGGTGTCCATGTACATAGATCCCTGAAAGTTGCCACCCAGGGTAGGGTTGTTAAGAAGGCATACGGTGTGTTAGCTTTTATCAGTAGAGGGATTGAGTTTCAGAGCCATGAGGTTATGCTGCAGCTGTACAAAGCTCTGGTACGGCCGCACTTGTAGTATTGTGTACAGATCTGGTCACCGCATTATAAGGAGGATGTGGAAGGTTTGGAAAGGATACAGAGGAGATTTACCAGGATGTTGCCTGGTACGGAGGGAAGGTCTTATGAGGAAAGGCTGAGGGACTTGAGGCTGTTCCAATTAGAGAGAAGAAGATTAAAAGATGACTTAATAGAGATATACAAGATGATCAGAGGATTAGACAGGGTGGACAGTGAGAGCCTTTTTCCTTTGATGGTGATGGCTGGCACAAGGCGACATAGCTTTAAATTGAGGGGTGATAGATATAGGGCAGATGTCAGAGGTAGTTTCTTTACTCAGAGAGTAGTAGGGGCGTGGGACACACTGCCTGCAGCAGTAGTAGACTCGCCAACTTTAAGGGCATTTAAACGGTCATTGGATAAATTTATGAATGATGATGAAATAGTGGAGGTGAGATGGGCTTCAGGTCGGTACCTCAGGTTGGCACAACATCGTGGGCCGAAGGGCCTGTACTGTGCTGGAATGTTCTATGTTCTCCAAAGAAAGATGAGAGAGATTGGCTTTATTCTTTGAACAGAGAAGATTAAGAGATAATCTTATTAATGCATACAAAACTAAGACCAATTGTTACGGGGGAAAGAAGGACATTGTTTCCATATTAGTACGTCAGTAATTGGGCCACAATTTCAAGATTGTCAACAAGAGAGCTCAGAATGAGATGGGGAGAAGTGTCTTCCCTGGGAGTTGGTGGGGTTTGGAATGTGCTGCCTGGGAGAGTGGGATATTGTGGATTCCATTGGAGTTTCCAAAGGAGAGCTGGATATATATTAGAAAGTGATGAAGTTCGAGAGCTACAGAGATAGGGCGAGAGTGTGGAGTGGACCTAGTATGGACACACTGGGCTGAATGGCCTTCTTTGATGATTCTATGATCTTTGAAAGGATTCAATGTGTGGAGGTATCAAAGGGAAGAAAGTAAGTTGAAGGATTTCCAAGGTGAAACTGAAACCCAAAAATCCTTCATTGTTGAAAGGTGAACACAAGAAAGGTCAGTGATAGTGACTTCCTGGACACAATGACCAGTTAAGGGGCTGAATCCAAACCATACCCACCATACGGACATCTGGTACATGCTGCAGATACATCAGCCAACCACCCACACACTGCAAGTTCAACTGACACTGTGGTGAAATGTACTGAGAATGGACTGGTCACCAGATCAGGTTAAAGCTCTGTCTCTTTCACAACTGATTCCAACTCTTCACATTCAAACACTGAGCCTTGAAAGATTCATGAATCCTGTGATGCACCAACAAAATCTATCTATCACTGACAAAGCACAATTCTCACCCATTACCACCAAGCCAGGGGATCAACCCTGGGTGAATGGGGAGAGCAGGGGGG
>NW_025193433.1:0-3923 GCF_004010195.1 Chiloscyllium plagiosum | reverse complement strand
CAAGGAAGGGCCACGTATGTTAACACAGGCCCCTGTGTTACTCTGCTCCCTAGTGCAGGTCGCTGCTTGGCCTTGGAGAGAGGCTTACTAAAATCTTCTTTCTGGAAGGGGTGACTGTATCGCTGCAAATCCTCACCCCGTCCGGCAATCTGTATCGTCGCAGTCCTCTGGTCCTTTCTGTCTATTAATATCGCGTTTCTGAATTCCTGGAATCCCTCGATTGCATTCCAAACTGTGTCTCACTCCATAGTGAGAGAAGTGGATGTTCTTGTGGATACAGGGCTATTGGAAAAGAACGCCATTAGACATAGGGGCAACAATATGTCTGTCCGCTCAATGAGTCTGCTTTTCCTTCGATTAGGTTATATTTATTTTGATAATGCCCCATTCCACTTTCCTGCAATTTCCCAGCAACACTTGTATAAAAATCTGTCTGTCTCAGACTTGAAGATATTTAATGATCCAGCTTCAACAGCCCTCTGAATTTTCTACAAGTGTTTCCCTCTCACTGATGTGAGACGTGGTGGTCTTTAATCTGGGTATGTGCCAAATCTTTATCTTGCATAAACTTCCAATTCTTCCTCAGCTCCTATATCAATTCGCTCACGGGTCACATAGTCAATCTCCCTGAATCCAGGAACTGCTTCTGTAATCTGAAGACCGATTCGTTGGATGTATATAACATATTCTCTGGCTCTGTGAATAGGCTGTCCCCTTGGTTCCTAGTACTCCCCATTCTTTCTCACGTTAACTTCTTCCCCTTAAGAAACAAAACAAAATGACGCTGGATTCTTGCTAATCTTACCCCCTACTATTTTATCACCACTACTTTTTAAGCTTAGCCCTACACTTTCTATATTCTTTTAAGACCCCCATTGACCTGCTCACTTGATACCTGCTTTAAGCTTTTCTTTCTTTTTTCTTTCTGTTCGGAATTTGTGTCGACATCTGAGGTTCTTTGGGCTTATTTTCCTAAATTTTATCTGCGATGTAACATGCTGGGCCGACACTGTCCTCAATTCCATTTTAATCAAATGATCCCCTCACCCCCCGCCCCACGCAGTTCTGCTACACTTTCACCCAGAAGCAACTACACTTTGGCCAGATCCTGTCATTTTTTTCCATAAAATCTGTCTCCCCAATCCAAAAAGATTTCATTTTTCAAATTTGTTGAGGGTCTTTTCCTTAGCAAACTCAAAATGTGTGATGTCACGGTCACTGGTTGTATAATGCTCTCCGACCTCTGGCTGGAACAGCTGACTGGCTTGGTTCCCCACAGTGAGGCCCAGAACTGCACTGCCCTTTGCTGCATCTGCTCGGTGTTAATGTAAGAAGCTCTCTGGAATATAGCTCAAAGCACCTGCCCTCTCTTAAAAAATGTTATCACTGCCCTAATGAATATTTGGAATTGAAATGCGTGAATATAATGATCATATTATTGTTTTAACACACCTCAATAACTTGGTTAATACCGTACTCTGTATATGCTCCCTAACTTTCATTATCTGGGAGTCTATAATATATCCATAGCAGTGTTTCTGTCATGGTTTTGATCCTGACCTCTAACCACCAAGCCTCATTCGAAGATCCTTTCAAGATATCGTCCCTTCTTACGCCAGTGACTGACTCCATAATTAATAAGGCAACACCACCTCCTTTGTTACCCTCTCTCCTGTCCTGACTATAGTTCTGGTACCACAGAATATTGAGTTGTCAGCCCTGACCTCCCTCAAACTCATCTCAGAAATGGTAAAAAAAACACTTCGACATGTCACCTTCTTTCTTTATCTATCTGTCTGTCTGTTAATATTATCAGCATTAAGGTAATGCACATCCAACCTGGAATATATCACCTGGAATACTCTGTATCTTGGAGATCTTCAGTCATTAATTGTTCGTTATCAACCTGTCCAATTCATGAACAAAAACTGTAACACAGTGACTTAATGAATATTTGTTGAATTTTAATTTCGCTTTTAGTAAATGTGTTCATCAAATGCAACTTTTCAGAACTGAATGAGTTTCGGCTGATTAGTTCCCTGCTCAGTGTGCAGGGGGGACAGCGCTCAGTAATAGAGAAAGTGAGGACTGCCGATCCTAGTGATCAGAGTCGAAAAGTGTGGCGCTGGAAAAGCACAGGCAGTCAGGCAACATCTGAGGAGCAGCAGAGTCAAAGCTTTGGACATCTGCCCTTCCCATGTTTTCCATTCCATAATACACAGGATATTAGGAACCATAGATGCTCAGGAAAGCAGAACTGCACAGAGCCCTGAAATGGAAAGCAGTCAATCAGTTGGTGGGACGGGGAGTAAACAAGTTGAGGTGAAATACAGGCTGATTGAACATAAGGATAGAAAAATCACTCGGCCAGAAGGGAAACACCCGAGGTTACTACAGGAAGAGAGGCAAGAGAATTCTGTGCATTTGGCGATGATCTTTGTGTCTTCATTCTTTATTGGAGTAGCGTCGGATGATTGGAGAGTGGCAAATGTTACTCCCTTGGTCAGGCAAGGAAACAGGGATTGTCCTGAGCATGACAGACCAGTCAGTCTTACATCAGTATTGGGCAAAAGTATTGGAGAAGATTCTGAAAAATCATAGTTTGATTAGAAATAGTCAGCACTGCTTTGTGAGGGGCAGGTCATACCTCACAACTCTTATTGGATTCTTTGAGGATAGGATTAAGCACACTGAAGAAGGTAGAGCAGTGAATGCCGAGTGCATGGATTTTAACAAGGTGTTTGATAAGCTTCCCCTTGGTAGTTTCATTTAGAAAGTAAGGAGGCATAGCATACAGGGTGACCTATCTGCCTGGATACAGAATTGGCTAGCCCATAGAAGACAGAAGGTGGTGGTAAATGGGAAATATTGAGTCTGGAACTAGGTGACCAGGGGTGTTCCGTAAGGATCGGTTCTGTGACCTCTGCTCTTTGTGATTTTGATAAATGACTTGGATGACGAAGAGGACTTACAAAGGTAGGTTCGTAAGTTTTATGATGTAACACAGGTTGGTGGAACTGTGGATTGTGCGGAGGGCTGTGGTAGGTTGCAACAGGACATTGACTGGATGCAGGACTCGGCTGCTGAATGGCAGATGGTGTTCAATATTGAAAAGTGGGGTACGATTCGTTTTGGAAATTCGAATTTGAATGTAGAATACAGGGTTAAATGCAGGATTCTTACATTGTGGAGGAACAGGGTGAAATATATGGTCCATGGCATAGCTCCCACGAAGTTGCTACCCAGGTTTATACGGTTACTAATAAGGCATTTGATGTGTTCAGTATCCGAGGGATTGAGTTCAAAAGCTGCAAGGTTATGCTGCTACTCTATGGAGCCCTGTTGAGTCCACAATTAGAATATTGTGATCAGTTCTGGTTACCTCGCTATAAGAAAGACGTGGAAGCTTTGGTGAGGGTGCTGAGGAGATTTATCAAGATGCTGCCTGCACTAGCGGGCATGTCCTACAAAGAAAATTTGAGGGAGCTAAGGTGTTTTCTTCATTGGAACGAGGAAGAATGGAGCGTGACATGACAGGGGTGTACAAGATGATGAGAGGCATAGAGTGGACAGCCAGAGACTTTCTCCCAGGGTGGAAATGGCTATCTCGAGTGGGTATGATTTTAAAGTAATTGGAGGAAGGTTTAGAGGAGATGTCAAAGGTACGTTCTTTACACAGAGAGTGGTGGGTGTGTGCAATGAACAGCCAGCAGTTGTAGTAAAGTCAGCTCTATTAGGGATATTTAATTGGATAGACATATGAATGATAGTATAATGAGAAGTATGTAAGTTACTCTGAACTTAGACTAGGATAAAAGGGCGACAGAACTTCAAGGGCCGAAGGGCCTGCACTGTGCTGCACTGTTCTATGTTTCCAGTTTCACTCAGCTTGTGGATTCTCATCAATTGTTGAATTTGTGCGG
>NW_025193432.1:0-3923 GCF_004010195.1 Chiloscyllium plagiosum | reverse complement strand
GAACACCACAAAGGGCCAGGCCGAGAACGCCACACAGAGCCAGGCCGAGAGCGCCAGACAGGGCCATGCCGAGAACGCCACACAGGGCCAGGCCGAGAACGCCAGACAGGGCCAGGACGAGGACATCACACAGGGTCAGGCCGAGAATACCACACAGGGCCAGGCCGAGAACGCCACGCAGGGCTGGGCCGAGAATGCCACATAGGACCGGGCCGGGAACGCCACACAGGGCTGGGCCAAGTACACCACTCAGGGTTGGGCCGAGAACGCCACACAGGGCTGGGCCAAGAACACCACAAAGGGCCCGGCCAAGAACGCCACACAGGGCTGGGCCGAGAACGCCACATAGGGCCGGGCTGAGAACGCCACACAGTGGCAAGCCGAGAACACCACACAGGGCCAGGCTGAGAACACCACACAGGGCCAGGCCGAGAACGCCACACAGGGCCGGGACGATAACACCACACAGGGCCGGGCGGACAACACCACACAGGGCCGGGCCAAGAACACCACACAGTGCCAGGCCGGGATTGCCATGCAGTGCCAGGCCGAGAACACCACACAGAGCCGGGCCAGGAATGCCACGCAGGGCCAGGCTGAGAACACCACACAGGGCCAGGCCGAGAACGCCATGCAGGGCTGGGACGAGAACGCCACACAGGGCCGGGCGGAAAACACCACGCATGGCTGGGCCGAGATCACCACACAGGGCCGGGCCAAGAACACCACAAAGGGGCAGGCTGAGAACACCACACAGGGCCGGGCGGAGAACACCACACAGGGCCGGGCGGAGAACACCACACAGGGCCGGGCCGAGAACACCATACAGGGCCGGGCGGAGAACACCACACAGGGCCGGGCCGGGAATGCCAAGCAGGGCCAGGCCGAGAACGCCATGCAGGGCCGGGCCGAGAACGCCATGCAGGGCCAGGCCGAGAATGCCATGCAGAGCCAGGCCGAGAACGCCATGCAGGGCCAGGCCGAGAACGCCATGTAGGGCCAGGCCGAGAATGCCATGTAGCGCCGGGCCGAGAACGCCACACAGGGCCGTGCGGAAATCACCACGCATGGCTGGGCCGAGAACACCCCAAATGGCCGGGCCGGGAACACCACACAGGGCCGGGCTGGGAATGCCACGCAGGGCCGGGCGGGGAATGTCACACATGGCCGGGCCGAGAACACCACACAGGACCGGCGGACAACACCACACAGGGCCGGGCCGAGAACACCACACAGGGCCGGGCAGGGAATGCCACACAGGGCCGGGCTGGGAATGCCATGCAGGGCCAGGCCGAGAACGCCGTGCAGGGCCAGGCCGAGAACGCCATGCAGGGCCGGGCCGAGAACGCCATGCAGGGCCGGGCCGAGAACGCCACGCAGGGCTGTGCGGAGAACACCACACAGGGCCGGCCGAGATTGCCACACAGGGCCGGGCCGAGTACATCACACAGGGCCGGGCCAAAAACGCCACACAGGGCGGGGCCGTGAACGCCACACAGGGCCGGCCGAGAATGCCACAGAGGGCTGGGCCGACAACACCACAAAGGGCCGGTCCGAGAACACCACACAGGGCCGGCCGAGATCGCCACACAGGGCCGGGCCGGGCCGAGAACACCACAAAGGGCCAGGCCGAGAACACCACACAGGGCCGGGCCAAAAACGCCACACAGGGCGGGGACGTGGACGCCACACAGGGCCGTCCGAGAACGCCACAGAGGACCGGGCCGAGAATGCCACACAGGGCCGGGCCGAGAATGCCACACAGGGTCGGGCCGAGAATGCCACACAGGGTCGGGCCGAGAATGCCACACAGGGCCGGGCCGAGAATGCCACACAGGACCGGGCCGGGAATGCCACACAGGGCCGGGCCGAGAATGCCACACAGGGCCGGGCTGAGAACGCCACACATAGCCGGGCCAAGAACACCACACAGGGCCAGGTGGAAAACACCACGCAGGGCAGGCTGGGTATGCATGCAGGGCCAGGCCAGGCATGCTACTCAGGGCTGACCTGGTCTGAGAATGCCACGCAGGGCCAGGCTGGGCTGAGAACTCCACACAGGCACACAGGGCTGGGCTGAGAATGCCACGCAGGGCTAAGACTGCGCCGCCACACTGAGACATGACCTCCACACCGAGACTAGACTGCCACACCGAGATGAGACTGCCACACTGAGACAAGGCCACCACGCCGACACTAAGCGTCCACGCTGAGATGTGACCTCCATGCCAAGACATGGCCACCACGCCGATAGGAGACATCCATGCTGAGACAAGGCTGCCACACCGAAACAAGACCTCCACACTGAGACGAGACTGCCATGCCATCACAAGACCTCCAAGCTGGGATGAGACCACCATACCAAGACGGAACCTCCACGCCAAGACAACATCTCCACACTTGGCCATTGGGAAAAGCAGAATCCGTCTTCAAAGCAAAGACCAAGATGCCATGCCGGGGCTAGGCCTTTTCCCTGGCCTGCCGGAATAGTGGAAACTCCATGACTGGATGAGATGTCCACAACAAGGACAGGAACACCATTCATTTCCAAGACTGCCTCTCCTGGACAAGGCTGCCACACTGGGAGACAGTCCGAGCAGGCCAAAATCCGGAATTCCAGCCCATTGGAAGCACCTCAGAGCTGGGCCTGGGCTGGGAGAAACCAATAAAAGAAGAGAAGGTACCATAACAAATGCAGAATTCTTGTACAAGATGTGGCATCAAAGCAAAGAAAGAGATATTAGGATAAAGTATCCATAAGCTCAGTCAAAACTGGAGCATCTTAAAGGAGGAGAGGTTGAGGAGGTAGCAATGTGACATTGAGGAAGGACATCCAAGATAAGGATTTTGATAACTGGGGGCAGGACTGCAAGCTTTAGGATGAAGGTGCTAGGGGTATTGCTGCAGCACCGTCTTTAGGAGATCTGGTGAGATAGCACATGTGGAGAACAAAATAACACAGACTTTAGGAGTAAACTAGTGAGATGTCATCAAAAGAAAAGCAACATGAAGATACTTGAAAAACTGTAAATGTGCTCTGTTCCAGACACATTTAACAGGCAATTGGGAATTACTCTCTTCAGCAGTGGCAGTGGGGAATGGGAGAGAGGCAATTTGAATTAATGACGAGACAGGATGGTCTCTTTTTGAATAAAACAAAGAATTGCAGATGCTGGAAATCTTAAAGAAAGGCAGGAATTGCTGGTAAAACCTTTTTGTTTCTGGCTTCCTTTGAAGTTCAGGTGTTTTGTCTGAACAAAACTTGTCAATCGCTTTTCATTCACGTTGCTGAGTATGAACAGCTCATACAGCAACATGAAACAAAGAACTGCTGAAAATCTGAAATAGAAACTGAAATTCCCGAAGAAACACAGCATCTGTGGCCACATCCGTGGAAAGAAAGCAAAGTTACGGCTTTGGGTCCTGTGACCTTTCTTGAGAGCTGACAGTAGGTAGGAAATGGTGGTAACTTTGCTGATGATTTGTGCAGGTAGGGGAGTAATGAGCAGATCAGTGAAGATGTAGTGCAAAGAGACAGACAGGAAGTTAGGCAGACAAAAGGACGCTTACTAGTCTACCAGGGGAAAAAACAAAGTGGATAATGGGGCCAGTGAGGAGGTGAGAATTGGTTAGTGCTGCTGAAAAGCAGCCCATGTAATAACAGGGGCTGGTATATGGGGTGGGTAAAATACATTGAAGGAGGTGTTCAGGCCCTAAAATTATTGAACTCAATATCGAGTCCTGAAGGGTGCTTAAACGGAAGTTAAAAATCACACAACACCGGGTTATAGTCCAACAGGTTTAACTGGGAGCACTAGCTTTTGGAACGCTGCTGTTTCATCCTATTCTCCACAACCACCTGATGAAGGAGTGTCGCTCCGAAAGCTAGTGCTTCCAGTTAAACCTGTTGGACTATAACCTGG
>NW_025193431.1:0-3923 GCF_004010195.1 Chiloscyllium plagiosum | reverse complement strand
AAGCTCATCTGGTAATTTAACCTAATCAACAAGAAACGCTCCATTTGCATCATAAACTTTTAAAATCTGAGTGACAGAGTACTCCCAAATTCCACTGTTTAAATTAAAACATCAATTTATTTTATAACTTTGAAAGTGAACATTTTACATTAACTATCCACAACTCTGATAGCTCCCTTTCTCTGAACTGCTTATTACCCGACTCCAGCTCTATAACGATAGACACTTTCAATAAGATACTTATTAAAATTACGTAAATGTAATTTCAAAACTGTCGTTTTCGGTGTTTTCTTCCCCCTGTGGATCTCCCTGGTTCATCTTCTTTCTGTTTACTGTGAATATCATCCATTTGAAAAGGTACCTTTGATAGAGAGTGTTTTCTAATCTCTTGGATGTGCGTACGTGGCATTTGCTCTGTCTGCAATTTCCAAAATGCCTGCATTCCTAATATCCACAACATCGGATTATCTCATTGATTCAATTTTCAAAAACCAATAAAATCAAACTTGATTTGGTTTTAGTACCCTGTGGCATAATTGAAACTGCTTGGTAAAATTCGAACTGTTGTCCAAAGAGCAACCACTCAGGGATCTATTTCACGCACAAATGTTACATATTTTCCGTTGTCCTTGACACTCTGGGTCTGCCATCCACTCATATACACAGGTGCTGTAAGCTCTCAGTTCAGAACAACATTCATTCTCTCTTAAAGGTACAGTACACACTTTCAACTTCATAACATTAATTCCATGATATCAATGAAGATAAGCAGAGCCTATCCGGATTTCTCTTGCTCAATGGTTTATCAATATTTCATTCACTGTGTCTAGTGTGTGTCAGGAGTTTTGTTGGTCTGTTGACGGCATCTCATTATTCGACTCCCTCCGTTGGAATATATCTGCATTTCACTTGCTCATACTCAAGAGTGTGGCAGGATTTCAGTTGATATTTGGGCACTGAGACGCTATGACAATCTCAATGTTTGTAATTGGCACGAAACCTGGAAGAACTGTGAAGTCTATAGAGGACAGTGTGGAAATCTAACAGGACAATCACGCGTTGGTGTAGTTTTCGGGCAGATGGGGATCGATGCAGAGCTGTGTGAGGTGATGCACTTTGGTAGGAAGGACATGGAACGATAAAATAAAACAGCCTGTACCATTATAAAGGGGCTGCAGGAGCAGAGGGCGCTGCGTGTATGTGAGCACAGATTGTTGAAGATATCAGAATAAGTGGGGAGAGCAGTAACTATCACAGATTAGTTTCAGTATCTGAGGGGGGAGGTGTAGGAGGGAGTCACCGTGCTCCCTTCCTTGGAGCTGGTGGTGGCGATATGTTGTGAACCCTCCCTCCTGCCCACCGAGACCATGGGGATTCCATTTGTACCAGCTCGACACAGAAGGGAGATGGCATCAGGGCCACGGCTTCTAAGTTGTGCCGGGGGGAAACGGAGCTGCCAGCGGGTTTAAAGTGAGAATTGCCCTTCACTGAACATAGCTCCTTACTCGGCCGGTGTGACGTGGATGTTTCAGAACCTCCACACGAGGCGTCCCGGTCCTCTCCGACTCCTCACAGGGTCCTCCCCACCTGGCGGGGAGAGGAGGGTGAGGGTAGGAGTGGGTGGCCCTGCTGTTAGTGCTGGTGTAGGTGGGGATAATGGCAAATGGTGAGGTTTTCAGAGGGAGTCTGTCGACAGGGTTGTATGAATGCAGTGCTATTGATGTGGGGGGTAAAGTGGATGGGGTGAGAGAGAGAGAGAGGAGAGAGAGAGAAGTTATTGCATGCAGCAGTGAGAGTGGTGGACCTTGAGTCTTGTTCGGTGGTAGGTGCTATAACAGATGTACAGTGAGTGTGAGGGAGCAGAGAGAATACGGTGACCCTAATCCAGACAGAGCGGGGAAGGTTATTGATGCTTGTCCTGTATTGCAGGATATTACTTCAGACTGCAGATACTGCACTGAGCTGGGTGGTGAGCTCAGACCATGCTCGGTGGGTCTGGTGGTGTGGCCCCCTCTGGGAAGAGAATGCCCCCCTCTATACTAGCCTATCCACCAGAACCTCCGTGCCCCTGTCGACAAACCGTGGTGTAATTGTCCCTTACCTACCCTGCTCGGGGTAAACTATGCACGGCATGCTCCAAACGGAGAAAGCTCAACCGTGTGCCCATTGGGCTTTTAGAGATGGCACCAGTGCCTGGTATCATGGAATATCCAGGGCGATAGTGAGTACCTCCAGCCATGATGGATGGGAGAATCGGGGTGGCATTGAATGAGAGGGACACCATGAGGTGGGGTGGGTAGTTAATGTGGTGAGTTCAATCAAATAACCCCGGGAAATTAGCTCATTCTCGTCCAGACAATCCCTCTGTCACACTCAATGAAAATGGCACTGAGAAAAATTACTGTTCGAATCTGCCCAATGAGTCATAGATTCTGATGAAGCCAATTCCAGTTACAAAGATGCTGAACAGATGTTCATCTGACCTCAAACCATTATCCCCTTTTCTGATCTTTCCTGGGAAGACAGGCTCATGTTACCGGATGCGATCGACGTGTCTACCTTTCAGCATTCTGAAACCTGGGAACGCATCCATCCATGACACTGTCTCTCAGTCGCCCTCTCTCTGTCTATACCCAAACCCCTCCCATGTGGAGATATTTAAAGTGCTTTCCCCACCATCTCTCTCTGGCGGTGATGTTCACACCCACAGCACCACCTTGTCATTGCACAATGGAGATAAGGAGCTGGAAATGGATGGGAGCTGCACATCCTGTCACTTCCAGCATAGGCTGCTAGTTTCCCCACACTGGGCATGGATCTAACACAGTGTTACTGAGCAATGCACTGTGGTGCTGTACACAGTCCTACATGTTGGGAGGGTAACTGCTCCGGGTTTACAGATTAATTCACGGGTGATCACTGCACAGGTCGCTGTGCTGGTCAGAGTATCTGGTGGAGGTTTATAGATAACGCAAAGATGTGGTCTGTGCAGCTCCCCATGCTGGATTCATATTTGTTTCAGGTTCACACATTAGTGCCTTGCTGTGTTCTGCATAGCTCCCCGTTCTGGACAGATGTGTAGCCTGTACACAGTACATCATGTTGGTGTAGTGGATGGGGGTAAATGTGATGGACAGGTCAAGGGGTTCCCTGGAAAGTTCTCTCCCCGACATTCTATAAATGAAAGTCCCCGGAACGTTCCGTCCCCAACATTCTATAACTGACATTCCCCGGAAGTTCTGTCCTTGACATTCTATAACTGACATTCCCCGGAACGTTCTGTCCCTGACATTCTATAACTGACATTCCCCGGAACGTTCCGTCCCCAACATTCTATAACTGACATTCCCCGGAACGGTCTGTCCCTGACATTCTATAACTGACACTCCCCGGAACGTTCTGACCCCGACATTCTATAACTGACATTCCCCGGAATGTTCTGAACCCTGACATTGTTTGTGAACGGCCGTCCATCAGTGAATTGAACAAACGATAAGATCCCGAGGGAAGAGATCCCGTTCCAGGGAGAAGGAGACACTGTTCCGATGGTCCCTCAGGCAGTTAAAGGGGTGAATACGTTTTCCCTGTGTTTACATTTCTCCACGACACAGGATCGACCACAATTTAGACCAAAATACAGGAATTTCCAAACTACGTTTGTCTTCAGGAAACCTTCAGGACAGCAGCGTTTCCACCCTCCGTATTAGGAACTGGGAAGGAGTGACCTGTGTCTGCTCTTGAGAGATCAAGTGTGTGGGAATGTTCTAGAAACAATCTGTCCTTATGGATGTGTCTCTGTGTGTTTGGGGAGGGAGGGTTTCTTGTGGGTTATGTCACATTTTTGTCAGTAATTCAGGCATTCCCATTTGTTATTCCAGCTCCAATTATTATAATAAATCCCTGAATACAGGGGCACATTTGAA
>NW_025193430.1:0-3923 GCF_004010195.1 Chiloscyllium plagiosum | reverse complement strand
AGCGGTGTGAGAACAGAGGGGGAGAGAGAGAGATGGTGCTTTCAATTTTCAGATGTGGAATAACAAAAGAAAAGAATGTTCTGCAGAAAGTAGAATTGCTTGTTCTGAATTTCTACCTTGCACTGACAGTCATGACTTTTGTAATCTCTTTTTACAAAGCATTTGATGATATGAAGACAGAAGTTTCAAAATCAACAGATGAAGGGCTGATGCCCGAAACATCAACTTTCCTGCTCCTCGGATGTACCTTGCACTGACAGTCATGACTTTTGTAATCTCTTTTTACAAAGCATTTGATGATATGAAGACGGAAGTTTCAAAATCAACAGATGAAGGGCTGATGCCCGAAACATCAACTTTCCTGCTCCTCGGATGCTGCCAGACCTGTTGTACTTTTCCAGCGCCGCACTGTTCAACTCTGACTCTCCAGCTCCTGCAGTCCTCACTTCGACGTCAATGTCCGACAGTCACTTAATCCATCAGGACTGCAACAATTTTTGACTGTGATTCTGTGAGAAGGAGCAAAGCCTTTTGGTTCCTGTTGGAGCACGTCTTCATCATCAATGGGACTGGATGAGAGACCCTACTGTTGCAGCGCACTGATTGTGGAACCTGAAGCAGTTATACGGCCTGGAAAGAGGAATTCACGGCAGGAAGGGGCTGTACATGCGTTTGTGTGCAGCTGAAGCTTCGGCCATGGAGAAACCCAATGGATCCCGCCCCATGCAGAAACCATGGAAGTGTGGCGTCTGCGGAAAAGGCTTCCGTGTCCCTTCTATCCTGGAGACTCATCAGCGCAGTCATACTGGGGAGAGACCATTCACCTGCCCCGAGTGCGAAAGGGCTTCAGCTATGCCTCCGACCTGGTGAGGCACCAGCGGGTCCACACCAGGGAGAGGCCCTTCAGCTGCCCCGAGTGTGGGAAGGGCTTTAACCAGGCCTCCACCCTGCTGGCCCACAGGCAGGGGCACACCGGAGAGAGGCCGTTCTTCTGCACTGAGTGTGGGAAGGCCTTCAGCAATTCCTCCATCCTGCTGGCCCACCGGCAGGTGTACACTGGGGAGAGGCAGTTCACCTGCTTCCAATGTGAGAAGGGCTTTACCCGCGCTTCCCATCTGCGGAGGCACCAGCGAGTTCATGTGCCATCGCAGGGGGATTAAAGGAGGGATAGCCAATTGCCTTATTGACTGGACTATCAACCCAGTTCCGGGGACTGTCAGGTTTGAATCCCGCCGTGGCAGATGGTGGAATTGGATTTTGGTCAGAAATCTGGAGTTCAGAACCTAATGAAGAAATGATTGTTTGGGGGACATCACCCATCTGATTCACTCATATCCCTTTTTAGGGAAGGAAACCGCTGTTGTGGGGAAGGATTCACTCAGTTGTCCCAGCTGCATCCTTTACCCGGTCTGGCCTACACATAACTCCAGACCCACAACAGCATGGTTGACTCTTCATTGCCCACCACTGCCACCAGTCATTGAGTGGGGAAAGACTTACTTGTTTACAGGGTATGAGTTGAAATTGCTGAGTGAGGCAATACTTCCTACAGTTAAGGCTGTGCCAAGGATCCAATTACAAACTGACAACTCAGTGGTGACCATAGGAAAGAAGGTGAGGTGGTGTGGGGTGGGGGTGCACGCTTTGACCTTGAGCTATTTAAAAAGCAGCTACTTTTTCTACACCTTTATGCTGGGGGGGATCTGAAGCTGTAACAACGTTGGGTCACAATAAAGGTTACCTGAACTTATCGCCGGGCTCAGACTCTCATTGAAGGCTTTGAGCTCCAAGAGGTTTTTAGTTTAAAGTTGCTCATTTCATTTCAGCCTCCTGCACTAAGTTTCCAATGCCATGTATCAGATGGAGCAGTGAATGAGTAGCTAGTATCGTTAGAAGTTGTAAATTTTTCAGAAGTGCAGGTACTGCACCGTTTCATCAGCATTGTATAGTTTACTGGCAGCAGCGGGAGATGTGGGCTGTGTCCACTGGAAACGGTGTGGAGGTGCCGGTGTTGGACTGGGGTAGATAAAGTTAAAAATCATAATACCAGGTTATAATCCAACAGGTTTATTTGGAAGCACTAGCTTTCAGAGTGCTACTCCTTCATCGGGTAACTGTTGCCGGGGAATAATACACCGATTGTATAGCAAAAGATCACAGTGTCATGCGACTGATAGGATATATTGAACAAACCTAGATTGTTGTTATGTCTTTCATCTTTTAGAATGGGTTGCAGGTTTTGGTTCATTAATATGTTAATCCCAGAACATCTTTAAAATCACGTTCTCGAGATGACTTAATGTTTTATAAAAAAAAAAGTGACATCTCAGCTCAGACAATGCATTAAAGATGTGAGGTTCGAGTCTGTCAGTATTCCAATCTTGAATCAGACTGGTTCTATTTCCAAAGTAGGAATTTATAAAATATTGCATGGATTGACTGCCTGCAGATTGTGTGCTTTTTGAGCAAAATTGAAAATATCTGCAAATATAATTCTGCCAATATAAATTCACTCCATAGAGTTTTGTGTGTATGTGAGTTTGTGTGAGTGCGTGTGTAAGACTGAAGTGTGAGTGTGATGAAGTTTAAGCCTGTGAGTGTGTGGTGTGTGTGTCTATGAGAGGTATGAATAAAGGTGAGCGGTTGCATTTTGCTAAACAAGGAAGGGCTGGACTTAGTGAGTTTTGAGAAGATTTGTAGCTCAGGTTGAGGTTTTGGATGTAGGGTTGCTTGCTGAGCTGCAAGGTTCATTTCCAGATATTTCGTTACCTACTGGGTAACGTCTTCAGTGGGCTTCAGGTGAAGAATGTAGGAATTTTCAGGATTGCTATGTACAGTTAATGGTAGGTCCCTGAGTCGTGTTGTAGAACAGAGATACTTTGGCGGCAGCAGTGGGGGAGGAGTTAGGGGGTTCAGGTATATAGTTCTTTTGAAAGTTGCATCACTGGTAGACAGGTGGTAAAGAAGGCATTTCGCACCATTGCCTTCACTGTCCACCCCATTGAGTATAGAAGTTGGGACATCACATTGAGGTTGTACAGGATGTTGGTGAGGCCACTTTCTGGGTACTGAGTACAGTTTTGGTGGCTCTGTGATAGGAAGAATACGATTAGAGAGGGATTCGTAAAGATTTACCAGGATGTTGCCAGGACTGGAGGGTTTGAGTTATAAGGAAAGGTTGGGACTGTCTTCATTGGAGTGTAGGGGGTTGACGGGTGACCTTATGAAGATTTATAAAATTATTAGGAGTGGAGGTAAAGTGAATAGCAAAGAGCTCTTCCTTAAGACCATAAGACACAGAAGTGGAAGTAATGTCATAAGTCCATTCCGCCATTTAATCATGGCTGACGGGCATTTCAACTCCACTTACCATACACTCCCCATTGAGATACCAAGAATTTATCAATCTCTGCCTTGAAGACATTTAATGACCCGGTCTCCACTGCGCTCCATGGCAATGAATTCCACAGGCCCACCACTCTCTGGCTGAAGAAATGTCTCCTCATTTCCATTCTAAATTGACCCCCTCTAATTATCAGGCTGTGCCCATGGGTCCTAGTGTCCCTGTCTAATTGAAAAAAAACTGCCTAATGGAAAAAAACATCCACGCTTTTTAAGCCATGGACTATCTTGTAAGTTTCTATTAGATCTCCCCTCAACCTTCTAAATTCTAATGAATATAATTCCAGGATCCTCAGCTGTTCATCGTCTGTTAGGCCTATGATACCAGTGACCATCGTGTGAATCTCCGCTGAGCACGCTCCAGTGCCACTATGTCCTTACTGAGGTGTGGGGCCCAAAATTGGACACAGTATTCTAAATGGAGCCTAACCAGAGCTTTATAAAGTCACAGTAGCACATCGCTGCTTTTACATTCCAACTCTCTTGAAATAAATGACAACATTATATTTGCTTTCTTAAGC
>NW_025193429.1:0-3922 GCF_004010195.1 Chiloscyllium plagiosum | reverse complement strand
CTAGAGTAAGGAACGATCCCAGATCACTGGAAACACACTAACGTGACACCCCTTTTTAACAAAGGAATAAGGAAAAAGAGAGAAAAAAACCCACCACGAATAGTTTAACCTCTGTCAAGTGTTTGGTAAAATTGGGCAAAGTCGGCATGATTTTATCAAGGGAGGTTAATGCCTGACAAATCTATTGGAATTCTTTGAAGAGGAAATGAGCAGGCTTGACCAAGCACAACCAATGGTTGTTATCCACCTGGAATTCAAGAAGGCCTTTGACAAAGTGTCACACAGGAGATTACTGAATATGATAAGGGTCCGTGGAGTTAGAGGCAAGGTAGTGACATGGATAGAAGCTTCACTGTCAGGCAGAAAACAGAGAGTGAGGATAAAAGAGTACGGTGACAAGTGGTGATGCAGAATACTCAGTGTTCGAATCATAAATTTTTACTTGTTACATTAACAATCTAGATGAGGGAACTGAGGGCACTCTGGCTAGGTTTGCAGATGATACAAAGATAGGCAGATGGACAGATCGTACTGAGGAAGCAGAGAGGCTGAACAAGGATTTGGACAGGTAAATAGATCGTCAGATGCATTCCAACGTTGGAAAGTGTGAGGTCATGCACTTTGCACGAAGAATAGAGGCATGGTCTATTTTCTAAATGGCGAGAAAATTCAGAAATCTGAAGTGCAAAGGGACTTGGGAGTTCTAGTGCAGGGTTCTCTCGAGGTCAGCTTGCAGGTTGAGGCAGTAGTTACGAGGGCAATTGCAATTATGATTGGGAACATTTACTACGAGAAGAATTGAATATAAGAACTGACTGTATACGGCTCTGGTCAGACCACATTTGGAGTATTGTGCTCATTTTTGTGCTCCATATCTCAGGAAGATGCCCTGGTCCTGGAGCGTATTCAGAAGATTTTCACGAGAATGGTCATAGGAATGAAAAGCTTATTGCATGAGGAATGTTTGAGTAATCAAGTTTGTGTCTATATTTGATAAAGTTTGAAAGGATGAGAGGGAATGTAATTGAAATAGACAGAATACTGAATGACCTGGAGAGTGGATGTTGGTAAAATGCTTCCATTGGACAAGGATCCGAGGGCTCAGCCTTAGATGAAAGGGAACACCTTTTGGAACGGTGATAAGGAGAAAGTTATTTAACCATAGAATGGTTAATCTTTGAAATTTATTGCCACAGAAGGCTGTGGGGGCAGGTCATTGAGCAGATTTGAGCTGGAGATAGATAGTTTTTGATTATCCAGGGGATGAAGGGTTATGGGGAGAAGGTCGGAGAATCGGTTTAAGAAATCTATCAGTGATGATTGATTGACAGAGTCGACCTAATGGGCTAACTGTCCTAATCTGTGCTCCAATGTCTTATAGTCTTCTGGTCTAAACCTTAAGGTAGTACCTTGCATATCTGAGAAGATAGATTCATATTCTTCATGACGGTCAGAAGCTGGCGGGAATAGTTTACTGTTTTAGAATGAAGGTACTGTGGCTGCTGTCGGGTTGGTGGATAATATGACATTCAGTGCAGGATCACACACCAAACTGCCCTGTATTAAAGTGGGGAGAGTTTATTCAATACCTGGACCTCTCCGTCTCTCTCATGGAGAGTTGGGGTTGGGGTGGGTGGGCGTAACTTCCGCCCAGGCACTTAAACTATGCTGAATCATGCATTCTGAGTGAAATAGCAGTCATGGAATTTATCACCTTCTCATTGTCTGTTTCGATTATAAGGAGTGATTGTCCATCCCTCTCAGTGTTCAATGCAATCACCTCTTATTCTCTCACAGCGCTACAGATCAACCTTCACTCACTCCTCATGGTGCCATCATCCCAGGGATTAATCTGGTGGAACTCCTCATCACTCTCTCTGTGCTAAGGAGATCACGCCATATAAAGGAAACAAAATCTGTCCACAATACCCCAAATACTGCCTCAAAACACTCTCAGGTTTGATCACAATAATTCCTTTCCCTCACTTAGCTGGCTCCATTTCTTTCTTGTGACACAGGAAACCATTCATTAACAATGCACTGTCACTGATGTAGAATTTAAAAACATCCTTACATCTGTAGGTCAGCATCAATGAATCCAGCACCAGAGGTGCCCATGGAGATGGACATCACACTTCGAAGAGACCCAGTCACAAAAAATACATCTAAAACAGTGAATGGCTACCTACCTGAATGGAAATGAGCCATTGGTATATGGGATGCAGGCAGAGGAAGGGAGCTACTTTTCCTTTTGTCCTGCTGTCATGGGATGTGTGCAGCCATGGTCAGGCCAGCATGTTACGCCGATCTTGAACTGAGTGGCTGGTTCAGCTGTTCCAAAGGACAATATATAGTAAAACAAATTGCCGTTGGTTTGCAGTTAAACAGAGACTTGACCAGGGAATGATGACCCACTGCCTTCTCTAATGGGCATATGGCCAGCCGATATCAACAGATTATTATTCTGTGGTTCTAGAATACGAGCCAATGACGTGACCACCATACACTGTCTGCCCGTCTTTCAGATTTTGTGCAGGGACCAAGTTAAACATCTCAACTGCAATTATTTTGCAATGGACACGTGGTTAGAAGGGAGTTGAAACAGATGTATCTGGAATTAAAAAAGGCACAAACGATGGTTTATTCAGGAATTGTACTGAGGCTGAGGAGGAGACTGTAACATCTTAATGGTACTGGACTGGGTTGGCATGTGGGCAGGATATGGTGATGTACACTTTGCAGGAGAAAATGAATCAAAGAAGTTGAGAACAGTGTGTCTTATCCTCGCGTATTGGTGAGTAATTTGTAAATAATAGTTTGGTAGTTATAATTTCTAAGGAATGGAATCTTTGATTGGAGCTGAAAACGTCGGCTTGCACCTTTACAAAATCTGCATATCATCAGCATCGATTCAGTTCAGACGATTTCACTAAACAGACAGAGTGACTTACCAGGAACATCAGCTATAGCAAGGATAGGATAGTAACCAGCTTGAATAACCATCAGTACATCTTCAATCCGCGATGCTAATGATATCCAAGGCTGGGAAAGCCAGTAAAGACCATAGGATAAACTCCTATCCATTGTTGGAAAATTCCAGTCTAATGTTCCAAGATTTCCATCTCTCCTGCCCTTCTCTCTGAAGCTGCTAATCCCTCTTACTGCTGTTGGACATGCCTCCGCTCACACTATGGGATAAAACACTGAAAGTATTCCCTTATTGATAGAAAAGAAAAACTCTCTGGGGACGCAGATGATTCATGGAGACTGAAATAATTACAATCGCTGAACAAATAGCTCCAGTTAACCCCTTTGAATTCAATGCTACTTTATTAAAATTCAAAATAACGTTGAACTTTTATGCATTCTGGGTGTGATATGCGAGTATGACTGAAGGAAGGAATGTTGAAGATGGCAGATTGATTGTGTGTAATCATTCAGTCAGCCTTGGATATGAAAGTAATGCCAGAAGTTTAAGGGAACATAAACATGCTTCTCTGTTCATAAATACAGAAATAAATCCAGTAACTACTGATCAGTCATTGCAAAATCAGTAAAACGTTGAGAAAACATTTATCATCCATGATTTGATAGCAAAATGTGCCAAAAAAAGAGGGTTACAACAAACAAATGACAAACAAAAGATCGTGATTTCATCTCTGGCAATGAATCCCCTCACTGAGATTCTCTGGCCTAGTCTCTCATACAGTATTGGTGAGGGGTGTGTGTAGGGATGGGTGTCGTGGAGACGGGGTGGTGGTTATCATTTCCTGCTGCTCTTGGCACAGTCTCTTTAAAAACTCTGCTTTATCCATGGAACCAAGCTATTGGCCTAATGGGTTCTGTTTAGCTGTCAGTAACCCAGCTCTGTGATATTGTTGGAAATAATTAATCTGGGATTACAGCCAGTATCAGCACAGTG
>NW_025193428.1:0-3922 GCF_004010195.1 Chiloscyllium plagiosum | reverse complement strand
AACAATATGAGGCGATAAGAAGTTGAAACTTGAAGGTTATAGTTGGACACTCATTATGTCCCAAGCAATTGAATAGGGTGAAAATTCCATGCTTCTCATTGGATGCTTGTTTCCCGGTAGTATCCATGCCTCTGCAGATCCTCATGTCGAAAGGCAGAGAAGTACAGACTCTGAATTAACTTTAATGTCCAGTTACTGTGTGATCCTGCACTGAATGTTACATTGTCAGCAGCCACAATACCTTAATTCTGAAACAGTTAGCCATTCCCCACCAGCTTCTGGCCTACATAGAGACCATGGGTCTAACTTCCTGGAATGGGCAACACTTTGGTGAATGGGTAAAAATTTTGTCTTCATTCCCACCGCCAGAAAACCATGTTAAAGTAACACATACGTAGTATGAGTAGTGAAACAATATGGAACAAATTAGAGCAGTCTATGCACCATTTGTTTGTGATATTGGAGCATCTCTGACACCTCCCTCTTCCTGTGTCAGTGACCTAAGAAGCTAAATAACCACTTCTTGTAGCTTTGTAAATGGCTGCAGATGTGAAATGGTCTCTTTCTGACCCGTGTAAATGATGCATAGGAGAGAGCAGTTTCCTTGTCTTCCTATGGCATAGGCAGGAGGGACTGATTGGGCTATCCCTCTTCTTGCCCACTTTTGATGGGGTGAATTTCTTCCCCATATTCTTGTGATCCCACATTGAGGTATTGAATGAACTTTTCCTTTTTCTGGGGAAATGCGCAGTGTCTGACAATGCTGTTACATGAATGTGACCAAACTTTAACAGCAAAAGTTTGAATGTTCTCTCGGTCTTGTCGCACATGGACATAAATGGCTTCAGAAGCTGAGGGCTGATTTTTTTCTGAACATTGCGTAGTCTTCAGTGAATATCCCCACTTCGGATCCGTGTGAACTCAATGGGCTGAATGGCCTGCTTCCACACTACAGGGATTCCCCGTTGGCCAACTGCAGATGCCTGGGCTGAGGGACATACCCTGAGAATCTCCTGCAGAGATACCCCACGACTGAGATGATTGATGTCCACTGATAATAATCAACTTCCCTTGTGCTGCGAATAACTCCGAGCGGTGGAGAGGTCATAATCGATTCTCATTAATGCGATTTTGCTCAGGCTCCTTGATGCCATCCTAAGTCTAGAACTGCCTTGACTTCGGGGCCAGTCTCTCTAACTTGAGCGTCTGTGGTCCCTCTTTTGTTCATTTCAGTAGGACATGGTGGAGAAGCAGCGAATGTTTTCTTCAGAGGGAAATGAATATCAGGAATTCTCTTACACAGAGAGTTAAAGGAGCGAGATCACTGAAAGGGACCAGTGGTGTTATGCAGGGATCGGTTGTGGTACCACTGCTTGTTGTGATTTTTATAAATGACTTGGATGAGGAAGTGGAAGAGTGGGTTAGTAAGTGTACCGATTACACGGAAGTTTGTGGACAGCGTATAGGGCTGCTGTCGGTTGCAATGGGGCATTCACAGGATGCAGAACTGGGCTGATAAGTGGCAGATGGAGTTTAAGCTGGTAAAGTATGAAATGATTCTGTTTGCAAGGTCGAATGTGAATGCAGAATACAGGGTTAGCGTCAGGAATTGTTGGCAGTGTGGAGATAAAGAGAGATCTTGGGGTCCATGTCCATAGTTTCATTAAGTTTGCTGCCCAAATTGTGATAGGGTTGTTAAGAAGGCGCATAGTATGTTCGCTTTCATTAGCAGGAAGATTGAGTTTAAGAGCTGCGAGGTGATGCTGCAGATCTGTAGTGCCCTGGGTAGACCACACTTGGAAAATTTTGTTTAGTTCTGGTCACCTCATTCTAGGAAGAATGAGGAAGTTTTAGAGAGGGTGCAGAGGGAAGTTTCCAGGATGCTGACTGGACTGGAGAGCAGGTCTTATGAAGAAAGGTTGAGGGAGCTAGGGCTTTTCTCAATGGAGTGAAGCAGGATGAAGGGTGACTGAATAGAGATGTACAATATGATAGGAATAGATCGAGTGAATAGCCAGAGACCTTTTCCCAGGCAGAAATGTATATAACGAGGGTACATAATTTTAACGTGATGGAGGAAGGTTTTGGGGAGATGTTAGAGTTCGGTTCCGTACACAGAGCGTGTTGGGTGCGTGGAATGCACTGTCAGCAATGCTGGTCGAGTCAGATACCTGCGGGACATTTAAGTGTTGCTTGGATAGGCACATGAAGGATAATGCACGTAAGTATGTCGATGAGTCTTATCTTAGAGTAAGATAAAAGATCAGCACAACATGGAGGAACGAAGGGCCTGTACTGTGCTGTACTGTCCTATGTTCTCTGTTCTACGAAAGTATGTAAAGAGGCATTAGATGGATTTTGACCTGTCAGAGAGTTGAGTGCGAAGAAGAATTAGGCATGAAAGAGGACTTGAGACCGAGAGAAGATCAGCCATGATCTTACTGAAGGCCAAGTCAATCTTGAAGGTGGGAATAGGGAGCGAATTACTTGCTTCTGTTTCTATGTTTTCACATTCTATTATTGGAATGTTAGTGGGTGTTATTTTCCTGTAAGTTCTGATATTGAATGTTACAGTCAGGGAGTCCAGAGGATTTTCTGAGCCATCTCTGGGTGAAGTACCCGAGCTGTGTTCACAGTGAAATTGTTCGATAACGTGACCAACAAATGGAACATATTTTGCAGAATGGGGAAGTTCTGGAAAAAGAGATGAGGGGCCTCTTTCATAGCCAGCCTGGGTTTTCCAATTACATTTTCCAAATCACCCAAACCGTTTCGGAAAGTATTGAAGGAGAGAATGGTCTCCTCTGTTTCTGTGCACGAGATGATAGCAGTAAATGGCCTCCAACTGCTCCTGCCTTGCAGGTTTGAGAGGCTGAATGGAACACAGAAACATGGGACTGAGGAGCAGGAGTGGGCCATTGTACACTGTGAGCCTTATCCACCAGGCACGAAGATTGTGGCTGATCAGGTAGGGGTCTCAGCGCCACTGTCCTGTCCTTATCCCATTATCCATGACTCACTTCACTGTCAAATATTTAACTAGTTAACATTTTGAATAAATGTAAACAAAGAAGCACCACAAACATTTGGGGAAGAGAATCTCCATTCTAAAGGCCTTTTGGAACGTTTCCTCATTCCTCTGATCGAATCAGAGGGTGAAACTGCATGGAAACAGACAATTTTGACCAAATTATCTGCGCCGACCAGACATCCTAATCTGAACTAGTCTCATTTGCCAGCATTTTACCAATATACCTCTGAACCATTCTTATTTATGTACCTATCCAGATATATTTTAAATGTGTGATTACATCCGCTTTCATGGTTGCTGTTGTATTCTAAGGTAATCTTCCTCACTATCCACTGCACCAGATTTTGCTGTTATCTATATAGAAATGATGAAAAGGAGCGAGCTCAACACTGATTCTTTCAGTGCACCAAGTCTGGAAAATAATCTGTTACCTTCAAGACAATTTTTGCATCCAATTGGTTAACTTTCCCTGGATTCCATGGGAGCTAACTGCTTTAAATGTTCATTTTTATGTTGTAACTCAATTAGTTTAGCTGAACTAAACATATTTCCATGGTCACCTATTCACTCCTGTTTTGCCTCAACTATCTGATGGAACAATGTCTCTGACAATGCCACTTCTGTTTCCTTATTTTTGCATTGTTGATCTCTCCTGTTTCAGCTGGTGACATTGTGAACTTGTTGCCCCACAATCAGGAAAGATTCCAGGATGCGTCATCTGCACTGCTTCAGTTGCCTATATCTCCACTGGCTTTTCAGCCAGAGCGGGCAGCATTTCTTCCGATGCATCAGCTAGATACTTTGCAAGGACACGTTGTATTCCAGGAGCTGAAAATTTGTCCAATACTCCTACCACAGCATATACACACTTTACTGGACATTCTTCCCCGC
>NW_025193427.1:0-3922 GCF_004010195.1 Chiloscyllium plagiosum | reverse complement strand
GGAGGATATGGAGCCAATGCTGGCAAATGGGATTAATTAATTTGGGATATCTGTTGGCATGGATGAATTGGACTGAAGGGTCTGTTTCTGTGCTGCACATCTCAGTGACTCGAACAGTTACAAATGAAGAAGGCAGCTCACCACCACTTTCTCACGGAACACCGAGGATGGGCAATAAATACTGGGCCAAGTCTGCGACATCGGTGACCCATGGAGAATATAACGTTAATCCGATAACAAATAAGAATGTCTCGTAATGGTTCATCAAAACTGATGAAGACCCTCAGTTTTGTGTCATCAACAGGTTTTGAAATTGTCTTTCAGATTCCCCAGTCCAAGTTGTTTCTGTAAATGGTGACCAACAGTGATCCCAAGCAATGATCCCAATTGAACACCACTCCCCACACTCATCCCAGTCTGAGTAATGTGCTTTAAGCCACACACTGTGCTTCGTAACCAGCTTGCTCTCCATCCTGCTCCTTGTCCCCTGCCTCCACGTGTATTTGAATCATTTCAATAAAGAGCTTGTTAATCCTCATGGACCCAGCTCCCATATATTAGCCCAGTCAATAATGTCCCACACAGAGAGATCTACAAACCATCATCTCGTCCTGAAGCAATCACTTTGATTTTCCTTTCACTGCTTTCATCGGAATCTGAAATGCAAACAAGTTTTTGATGATCAAATGGAAAATGAGTGTGAAATGTTCACAATTGATAAGTGTGTCCCTGTCACATGTTGCTTTTTGCTCACACTCACACATTGCAGCAGCCGCTGAATGGCTCAGCTCACCATCAGCTGCATTCCCATCACTCAAAGGGCCAGCTCAGGGTTGGATTGAGGTCAGCTCATTTCACCAGAAAATTGTGGGTTGAATCCCGGAGTGTCCAGGGTGAGTGTGAGTCTCACTTCCTGCCCGGGGCTGAGACTGTCCTGAAGCTGCACTCTCTGGCCTCCTTGCTCTTCAGGGCCAGGGACAGTGAGCCGAGAACTGAAACTGGGCTCTGAACTTTGCCAAGGCCAATGGATCACCAGGTATGTCCTGTCATCTAAGACCACACAGTTCCAGGCCAAACACTGTCCCGTCAGTCGAAACTCAATCATCGGTGAAGTGTCATCAATACTGTATCAAGCAGCACGTGCTCAGCAAATCCCACTCAGTGACGCCCATTTTGGGTTCTGCCAGGACCACTCAGCTCCTGACCTCATTACAGCCTTGGGTCAAATATGGACAAAGTGCTGTATTCCAGAGGGGAGGGGAGAGGGACAGCCTTGCCATCAAGGCTGCATTCAACCAAATGTGGAGCCCGACCAAATCTGGGGGCAATGGGTGTTGCGAGCAAACCCTCCAGTGGTTAGAGTACAAGCTGGCACACAGGAAGATGACAGTGGTTGTTGGAGGTCAGTTATCTCAGCTCCAGGACAGATCTGCAGGAGTTCCTCAGGGCAGTGGCCTTGGCCAACCATCTTATGCTGCTTCATGACTGACCATCACAAGGTCAGAAGTGGGAATGTTTGCTAAGGATTGCAGGATATTCGGCCCAATTCATGACTCCTCAGATATTGAAGCAGTGCCTGTACAAATGCAGCAGGTTCTGGACTGTATCCAGGTTTGGGCGACAAGTGGATGCTGACAGTTGCACCACACAAATGGCAGGCAATGACCATCTCCAAGAAGAGAGAATATAATCACCGCCCCTTGACATTCAATGCGGAGACCCCACTATCAGCATCTTTGGGGTTACCATTGACCAGAAATTGAACTGGAGTCACCACGTAAACTCACTTGTCACAAGACCAGGTCAGAGACGAGGAATCTGACAGGAGTAACTCACCTCCTGACTCCCTGAACCCTGTCCACTATCTACAAGGGAAAGTCAGGAATCTGGTGGAATATTCCCCACTTGGCTGGATGAGTACAGTTCCAAAAATACTCAAGATGCTCGACATTATCCAGGATAAACCAGCCTGGTTGATTGGTACCATATCCACAAACATTCACTTCCTCTGTCACCAATGCTCAGTAGCAGCGATGAGTACTCGCTACAAGATGCACTGCAGAAATTCACCAAAGATCCTCAGGCAGCACCTTCTAAACCCATGACCACTTCCATCTCGAGGCACAAAGGGAGCAGTTACATGGGAACACCACCCTCTGTATATTCCCCTTCAATCCACTCACCATCCTGACTTGGATATATATCGCCATTCCTTCAGTGTCATTGGCTCAAAACCCCGGATTCCCTCCCAGAGGACATTTGGATCTATCTCCAGCATATGGACAGCAGCGGTTCATAAAGGCAGCTCACCCCCACCTTCTCAAGGGCTGACTGGGGATGGGCAATAACTGCTAGCCCAGCCAGGGACACACATGGCCCCTGAGAGAATAATAAGAAGATTCAAGAAGGTAAAAATCTAAACACATCTCCAGTGTTAATGCAATTGTCAATGGATTAATCAGCAATTATGTGGTAGATATCGGGACAGGTTAAAATAGAAATATAGACCCCTTGAGTCTCCACGTGACTGGCTTTTTATGAAGAATCATGAACAGAAAGAAGAGAATTTCAGTTCCCCAATCCCAGGAAAGTCATTGCGTCTTGAGCTTGGAACTGCTTCTCCTGAGAATTTGATTCAATTTTCCCCTCAGCCTCCACACGCACAAACTGAGCTCTCATCTAAAGTATAGTTCACACTCACACCGTGATTCCTAGCTTTGGATTAGGCAATTGTTCACTCACTGGAATTGTGGTTGTTTCTGTTCCACTTTGCAATCTCATCCGATCCTGAAACAGAAAGAAGAGAGTAAGTGTTGCCCACTGAAGATTATATTTGAAAGAGAAAGATTTGAGAACTGATGACATCATTGATTACACAGTAATTGGGGGGAAAGGGGCAGGGAGTGAGGGATTGTGTATGTCCCACACTGACCCCATGCTGACCTCTCCTGGGTGATGGGACCAGTTTGGCTCGGACTTTGTTCCTGAGACATCACCTCAGGGTTCAAATAATCCAGGATCTCAATCCAGAACCTGGACTGGATCTGGAGGGGCCGTCCGGGTCTGCGCTGGGATTGGATTGGAATCAAGTAGCAGCAGACGCGAACCCCATTTGGAAGAAACAGTGACCAGTCAGACTGTGGTCTCTGGTTAATTCCTGACTCGGGTGATGTGATACTGAAATCTCTGTGAGGTACCTGCTGTCTCTGCAGAGTGACTCTCCTTCTGGGAGGATCAGGGATAGTATGAAGAGAATTTCAGTTCCCCAATCCAAGGAGAGTCTCTGTGTCCAATTATCAGAATTATTTGAAAAGCCCTTGTTTTAATGATATTTACATCTGTAACTGTGACGTGTTGTTGAAAGATGGTGATAAATACCTTTAATATCAGGCTCACTCTCATTCTCCGCTGAGTCTGAAATAGAGGGAACAGGATTTCAGCTTCCAGAGCACACATTCTGATACCTGAATGGTTTTCAATGATTCCCTCCCACTGTAAACCCTCCCCCCTCATTCAGCACCCGGGCAGGGGACATCTCCAAAATCGAGCTTCAGTTGGAAATGCACACAGGTTTTCGAGGAGAGAGGCAGGCCATTCAATCCAGGACTCTCAGCTGGGATTGACCTTCTACACAATTTGCTTTAAACCCTCTTCATCCTTGTTTTCCCCAGTTTGTGTGCTTTTCCAGCTTTTTATTAAATCTGTTGATATCATTGACCTCAGTCGCTCTCTCTAATCATTCTCTGAATAAACACATTTCTCTGAATTCTGTCTTGCATTTATTACACAAAGTGTTGTATTTGGTGTTTCCACAGGAACAGATATCAAGCCCCTGTCACCATATTAAGGTGTAATTTGTTGGTTGAGTCCTCAGTCAGGTCACACTTTTGTCCTCAGTCCTTCAGGAAGGGCTCATGCCCGA